>NC_141033.1:6735000-6737500 GCF_052040795.2 Danio rerio
TGCAAATATATTAACTGTGGTAATGCATAAATAAACAGACACTTTTAAGAGAAAACGGCACACAGGTTATCCGAGAGGTCTTAAAAAGTCTGAAAATGACTTAAATTTTTAAAAACAACATTTTAGGCCTTAAAAATCTTAGATTTGCTGAAATATTGTCTTGTCTAGGGTCTACTTGTTTTTTTTAAATATTAAAGAAGATTGAAATAAGTGGCTTAGAAATAACTAGTTAGATTTTTTTTTTGATGAAGCAAGTCCATTTTTTTTTGCTGGGAAATTATAAAAATCTTTTTGTTTAGCCCTATATAAGTCTGAAATTTCATTCTTTGTGGTCTTAAGAAGGTCTTAAAGGGGTGGTCCACAGTGTATTTTAAGGCTTGGTTGTGTTAATAAGATACAAAGCAATGTGTGCTCATGCTTCATTTGTAGAAAATCACGTTATTTTTTCATATATCTAACTTTGATTATATACAGCTACTCATCTAACATAAAAACGACTGTCATATTTTCCAGTTCCTCTAACAGGCCTGTCCACAAGAGGCTCTGATTGGTTTTATGCAGTGTAAACAGTCAGTCAGAGTAGCTGTTAGATCAGACTGAAAATACAAAGGACACAGATGAACCTCACGCCTGCTCTGTAAAATAACAACTGACAAGTGTCTTTCATAAATATTCGGAATAATCATGTGTAAGTTATATGAAATGTTCACAAATCTTTTGCGAGTTTGTTATTTGAAAGAACGCAGGGAAAGCATCCGCATAGAGAGACACTGCACCGCTGGTCAAGATTGTCAGTGTTTACAGCGGTTTGACTGATAAATATACATTTGTAGCTAAATTGTTAGAGGTGTCAAATAGTATTTCCCATTGTTTACATCCTTGTGTACGTCATCAGTAGAACATACTAATCACATTGAATAAATAAAAATACTTACAGGTTGTGGCTCACAATTCACAGCTTCATCGGTTGGATGAGTTTTTAGCTGAATCCAGCACTGAACAGAGAGAGATTCTGGAAGCTATCCTTTGTCAAATGCTAGCTATATATATTTTTAATATTTTTCTGAAAGATAATTCAAATTAAATTGTAAGCACTTCTCTCTTTGTGCTGTATCCTCTGGAAGCCCAAAATACAGAAACAGAAAATGCTCTGTGGAAATAGCAGCGTTTGGACGCTATTTTAGCTTTCTCTGCTATACATTACAGCCCCTTTGGTCACGCCTCTTCACTGCGCGTGGTGTATGCGCACAACACAAAACGTTTGTGATCTCACTAGCCCAGATATATTTTTTTGGAGTCTCTAAACTTCGTTCACTCTATGCTCTGCTAAGCTAACTCTGTAAAAGCCAATGTCTCCTTTTGTATTGAACATTGAGCATATTACATTCACAGATTCAGAAACATTACACATCAACTAAAGTTTAAGATGATATCATAGTGGACCACTGACTTAAAAAGTCTCACACTTGACTCGGTAAAACCTGCAGAAACCAGGGACGTGTGTTGAGTGGTTTCTGAGGTTTCAGCACTGTCACCACACAGCTAGAAGGTTGCTGGTTTGAGCCCAGGCTGGGTCAGTTTGGCCTTTGGAATATGCATGTTCTTCCCATGTTGGCATAGGTTTCCTCAAGGTGCTCCGGTTTCCCCGAGAGTCCAAAGACATGCGGGATAGGTAAACTGAATAAACTAAATTGTCTATAGTGTATGTGTGTGAATGAGAGTGTATGGGTGTTTCCCAGTGCTGGGTTGCAGCTGAAAGGGTATCTGCTGTGTAAAACATATGCTGGATAAGTTGGCGGTTTATTCCACTGTGGTGACCCCTGATAAATAAAGGGATTAAGCCAAAGGAAAATGAATGAATAAATGAACTTCCATCATATGCTGAACATTCCTTAGTAATCCTTCTTCTTGCCACAGGAGGTAACGGTTTACTTCCGGCCATTTAATTAGCAGCTGTTGCTTGTTTTTGTTATTTATATAGTGCTGATCCTGAATTTAAAATCTAATTTATTAATTATACTTATAAATGTGTCATCATGGCTTATTTCCACCTGCATTTGGGTCATCATTTGAAACGCCGGTTAAGTGGTGCAATTATGATAAATAGCATATCTCTGTATTAAACCCGTGTGAATAAGGAAATGTATCCTTTTGATCTTATTTGACTATGCGAGTCTTTGATTTAAAGTCTTAATCGAAAAACAAAATCTCTCACGAAAGCCAGTCGAGCATCCTCCCGATCCTCTTAAAACAGAGCTGGGTCAGAAATCAATAACCAATTACTCCAATAAACAATGTTAGTAAGGGCTGCTTCCCTCATTGGCTCTGCACTTCTCGTGTCCTTTGGCCTTCTGTATTCACAGTTCATTTGGCTGTTATTTAGCATGCTAATGGTTTGCCGATTCTCTACAGAGTGCATCTACTAATCGTACGCTCGCGCAGTACTCCCTAAACCTCAAAAGCAATCATAAAGGCTTCTGAAACATGACAGTTCCCCAGC
>NC_141033.1:6740000-6765000 GCF_052040795.2 Danio rerio
TCGATAGAATATCCATAGGGGAAAAAAAAGCAGTTTGGAACTTGGCAATATCAAAGATGGCTAGGGATTGCTCCCGTTTTGCCACTCTGCATGATTGTCTGTCAGTGTCTGCAACACTATTTATTCAAAAGGAGAAAAAAAAGGCCTGGGACTTGATTTTATTGGATTGTGGAAAGTGGGATACACATTTGAATGGAGGTAGATTGTTGGGAAGGATGGTTTTTATAGATTCATCTAAAATTTTGTAACATTTTCCTTGTTTTTTTATTGGTCTGATCCTGACTTCAGATCATGAGAATGAGATATGTGTATAGGGTATGTACTGTTGAAGCAATAGGGACTGTCAGGTTTCATTAGATTAAAACAAGAGAAGTAGCCTACTGTATATGACTCATGCTATATATTCTTAGTCTTTTAATTAACTTTGTCTGAGACACTGAACAAATGTAAGATATTATTAACAAATTAAACCAGCTACTGATAATGTTTTCCATAGGACAATACAGTAGCTTCTTTTACACAATGATGCAAGTAAATATCTGGAAAATTTCTGGAACTATATTAGTAAATTTAAATATGTGCTGTTCACACAGGCAAAGATGTTCTGGAAGCTTTGCGGAAAGGACTATTCACACATTCGTTCCAAAATACTAGTAAATTCTGCCATCATTAACCAAAAATGAGCTCTAAACGACTTTATGCTTGAATTAAACATAGTTGGTCAGTCCTTTTCTTGATGGATTCACTTTTAAAAAAAAAACTTTAGCATTCATGTAACTGCTTTTGTCCTAGATACTGACCAAATAACTAGGAAAAATTATGCTAACATTACCATCTGAAGAAAGAAGTGCCGCAGCTGAAAACAGCTTTGTTTACACAAGGGGTGCCCAAATTTTTTCTTATGAAGGGCCAAAAACCAAACTCAATTGAGGGCTGTGGGCTGAATATATAGCAAACCATATTACAATAGATTTTCCAATTTATGCCGTCAAACTGTTGTATAAACGCAATATCACACTCGTAGCAGTGTGATGGCTGTATATCGGCACTGGTTGGGGCACTAAGGCACTCTGCCTGCTTACCTTAAACCTTAAAATGCATGCCTCCAACCAGTGCCGATATACAGCCATATCGCACTGCTACTCGTGTGATATATATATATATATATATATATATATATATATATATATATATATATATATATATATATATATATATATATATATATATATATATATATATACATACAGGGCTTTACATTAACACCCGCCAACCCACCAAATGCGGGTAGATTTCAGCTTTGGCGGGTTAGACAGACACCTCCACTAGCCACTTTGGCTGGTTGAAAAAAATTTTTAAATTGTAGTTTTCTTAAAAGCAGGGTCCGACAATATAAGGATGGCCCAATATGTGTGCAAGTGTGATCTTAAAATCGAGAAGTAAAATAATAGTGATCAAGCGAGCAGAAGAAAGCAAATGAATACCGAATGAGAACAGCTGATGTGTTGCGCGCGACTTCTTAAAATGCGTGCGCGCGTCTGCTTAACGCGTGCGCGCTCCTGAATCGTGAAGCAACCGTGTCTGGAACAGGTTCTGGAAACCCAACTTGTCATCTGTTCTCTTTCAAATAAACTAGACAAAAAGTGATGAAAATGCACCCACAGTCCTGATGCTTTTAAGAGCTCAAAATGTGTCTTTTTGTAAGCAGCAACGGTTGCTTTCACTTTTAACAGATTATTAAATGACCTAAAGTTATGATTCACCTGCATAAGTATGTTTCACCTGCTTTCATTTGCTTACAGTTTTATTTGCTTTTATTTTTGTTAAAATGGTTTAATTATTTTTTTTTTTCAACATTGCTTTAATGGGAGATGAACTCTATTTATGTGCAGTCAACAGGTGATCCAAGAGATCTTTAGCTACGACAGATTACCGTGCTTATTTTTGGTACATGACAATAGTTATTTTTTAAAAGTCAATTGCTTTTCTCTTTCAAGAAATGTTTTGTTTAATAAAAAGTATAGTATACAGCTATATTTTGCTTGTTTTGACACATTAAAAAATTGTGGCTAAGAAATAATTATTGTTTTGTGTGGTTATAGAGATAAATTTGGTAAAATGTTAATTTTGAGCTCTAAAAAAGTCATGCAATATAATTGTAATATAATACCCATTTATAATGACCCATTTGCTCCTGCTCATTGAGCAAGCTCATACTCGACACACAAAATGTGAAATGAATGAGGCGGCATGTGGACATAACATAAAATTAAAAATAAAGTAATTTTAGCATGTCAACGTCAAATTTATGCATATAAAATATATTTTCCCAACAACAAAATTGTGGCTAGTGAAAATGCAGAGTGGCTAGTAACATTGGAAAACTATGTAAAGCCATGTATATATATATATATATATATATATATATATATATATATATATATATATATATATATATATATATATATATATATATATATATATATATATATATATGCTTTAAATCATATTAACTAATCCAGTATCATTCTTAGTACTGGGTTGGAGCTAGAAAGGCATCTAGGCAACATATGCTGTATAAGTTGGCGTTTCATTCCACTGTGGTGACCCCTCATGAACAAAAGGACTAAGCTGAAGGTAAATACGTGATTGAATACTTGAACCAGATGGTAAAGATGGCTTAATCAGGTTGAGATAAATTAGGTACTCTTCTCAATAACATATTGTCACTCTAAATATGCTCAACCATTTGGTCGAGCAGGCAGGTAAATAGGCTTTTTATTTATTTATGTATTTTTTATTTTTTTTTGCACAGCACCAATAAAAAAAAAAAGTAATTTGGAACTTTTATAATTCAATATCTTCTGAACAATTGCTGTTCAAGTTTCCTTCAGTGGACACAAAAGATCTCAAAACAAAAGAATGTGTCTTGCTCCCATTCCAACCAAGGTAAAGTGACATGTTTGGTTAGTTCTAGCGTTTTCTGCTCTGTCTAATCAGAACACAATGGGAAATTGTTTTGAAGGAAATGATGAAATAAATGAAACTGGTGTTCTAAGCTGCCTTTTTTGAAGTAGTGAACTGTACAGTGAATGAAAACAATTGCATAAGCCCAGTGGCTGTTCAACCAGCCTAGCTGACAGACTATATATACAGCTGAAGTCAGAATTACTAGCCCTCCTGAATTATTACCCCCCCCCCCCCCCCTGTATATTTTTACCCCAATTTCTGTTTAACGGAAAGAAGATTCTTTCAACTCATTTCTAAACATAATAGTTTTAATAACTCATTTCTGATAATTAATTAATTTAATCCTTGCAATGAGTACAGTACATATAGTTTGACTAGATTTTTCTCAAGACACTAGTATTAAGCTTAAAGTGACATTTTAAACTAGGTTAATAAGGCAAGTAAGGGTCATTAGTAGGGATGTAACGGTATCAGAATTTCACGGTACGGTAATACCTCGGTATGAATGTCACGGTACGGTATTTATTGAATCATTTACAGGAAAAAACAAAACTTATGAAAATACTCCAAAAAAGTGCCAAAAGTGTCAATGACATACAAATTAGTCATCTATCTGTAAGCTTTGAAACAGGAACTTCAATTTTAATAACAAAAAATTATTAAACCATGTAAAAAAATTAAGTTTCAATTTAGTATTGTTGAAAACTCATCACATTCAACATTTAATCACTCACTCACTTACTTAGATAGAGATGGGTTTAAAGGAAAATTATCATATAACTATAATCTGGTAAAAGCTGGTATCTCTGGGTATTTACAATGTCCCCTGCAACAGAAAAAAAAACCTCTCATTTGGGACTGAGGATTCTGGGACAGAGATATGACTTGGCCCATGTTGACAGCAGTGGGTAACGTTGTGCATTGTCTTTCCCCCACTTGAGAAGACAAACCATGAGTGAGATAGAGGTCTCTTTGCGGTACAAGTCAATGTCTGCATCAATCTGAACAGTGTGCTGTGTTTCTGCAGTCCCCATGACTGCTATTAGTCATATTCACCAACATGCAGGCACGTGCACACATAGGGCTCAACCTGTGCAGTGCACATGCCCTTTTTAGTCTTGGATAGAAAATGCCCTTCCAAAACGATCAAAAGTGCCCCCGCGACGCGACACAACCTCCGTCCAGCCCTTCAGTAGACAACACCGCTCTTGAG
This sequence comes from Danio rerio, assembly GCF_052040795.2. Taxonomy (NCBI): domain Eukaryota; kingdom Metazoa; phylum Chordata; class Actinopteri; order Cypriniformes; family Danionidae; genus Danio; species Danio rerio. The sequence goes on from NC_141033.1 coordinate 6,744,184, forward strand.
AATGCGCGCTCAACCCCCCCTCGGCGCTTTACAATACGCTCGCGACAACACAGCTGATCAGAACGCGCGCGACAACACTGCTATTCAGTACGCGCGCGGCGACAACACCCGCTTTAGGTTCGATCATTTCCATCTTTTTTTCATCTCCGCTACTACCAGCACACTCCATTTCCGCATTACTGGATCTGTAGCGACAGCAAACCGCAAAGGATTATGGCCACGCCGGGGCTGATGGGAAATGTAGTTTAAGCTACCTGCAGTTCGCTTCATTCGCCTGAGCAAATTTTCTCAGAAGACCTATAGTTTTACCGAGTCATGCGACTTCGGTAATATCGAAAAAAATTAATATTGCGGTATGACGGTATTTACAATACCGTTACATCCCTAGTCATTAGGCAAACCATTGTAAAACAGTGTTTTGTTCTGTAGTGAATCAGAAAAAATATAGCTTGAAACGCTAATAATATTGACCTTAAAATGGTTAAAATCCTTTTATTCTAGTCGAAATAAAACAAATCCCTTGCTCTGTTAAACATAATTCAGGAAATATAAAAAAAAAAAAAACACAGGAGGGCTGATAATTTTGACTTTATGTATTTTTTTCCCCAAAATATTCCAAGACTGATTTATATTATGCTTAAACTTCCTTCCTAAACTTCCTAATCTATTATGCCCACTACACTTCTTAAATTCAGTGGTTGTTTGTTGGTTCTTGATTTGTTTAGTTTATTGAGTTGTGTGATACCAATTGGAGAATTATCATTATATATCTGGGTATATATATATATATATATATGTATATATATATATATATATATATATATATATATATATATATATATATATATATATATATATATATATATATATATATATATATATATATATATTTTTTTTTTTTTTTTTTTTTAGTATACTGTGTGTGTGCCATAGATACACTGTATAGTTTTCAACAAGGTGCTAATTCATGATTCCAGGAGACTCATTTTCAGACTTGGAGTTTCATAATGTAGTTCATGACTAACTATATAAAAATAATGTAAGTAAACATATTTAGACTCACCGGCCACTTTATTAGGTACATCTGTCCTCAATGCATTCAGGCATGTAGACATGGTCAAGACGATCTGCTGCAGTTCAAACCGAGCATCAGAATGGGGAAGAAAGATGATTTAAGTAACTAAGAATGTAGCGTAGTTGGTGCCAGACAGGCTGGTCTAAGTATTTCAGAAACTGCCGATCTATTGGGATTTTCACGCACAACCATCTTTAAGGTTTACAGAGAATGGCCTGAAAAAGCAAAAAATATGCAGTGGGCGGCAGTTCTGTGGACGCAAAAGCCTTGTTGTGGCCTAGAATGGCCAGACGGGTTCCAGCTGATAGAAAGTAACTAACTCAAATAACCACTTGTTACACCCGAGGTATGCAGAAGAGCATCTATGAATGCACAACATATTAAACCTTAATGCAGATGGGCTACAGCAGCAGAAGACCACACCGGGTGCCACGCCTGTCAGCTAAGAACCGGAAACTGAGACTACAATTCACACAGGCTCACCAAAAATGAACAATAGAATATTGGAAAAACATTGCCTGGTCTGATGAGTCTCGATTTCTGCTGTGATATTCGGATGGTAGGGTCAGAATTTGGCGTCAACAAGTGAGCTGTACCTAATAAAGTGGCCGGTGAGTGTATGTACGTGTACCATAAGTGCTCATAAATAGCTTTTAAATAGACGTCTCATCAACTTTATTCATTTTTCTCTCGCTCTCAGTTTCTAAATTTTAAAAAGAGATCTAGAAACTGTTGTGATGGCCTTTTGTCTCATTATTATTATTATTATTTATTTATTTAATTATTATCAATATTTTTTTTTACAGATAAATGGATATTAGAAACCAAGGACAGAGTTAGTTGTAATAAAAAAGTTACAATTAATTCTGTCCTGGTTTCTAATATCCATTTATATTTCAGATATCTCTCTCTTTTTTTGGCTTGCTTATCTCTTACAACTTATGTATGTTTTGAGCAGGGTGTTCATGCCGGAGGAATCCGAAGATAATTAATCATCATTAACCTGCACTCGAACTTATGCTCTAAATAAATGTTTAATAAATCTTTATGAGTTTTCGCATGACTTTCTAAATGCTTAGCTAACTAGTCAGTTTAATGAAATAGCATGGGCTTCATCCTGCCCACAGTTTCAGTTTGTTTCTGTTGTATGAGGGTTGATCTTTTGACAGAGTTTCATACAGATAATATCATGATGATCTATGCGCTTGTATTACTCAATGTGGTCTCCACAGCAATAAACTACTGTATCAGTGTGCTTCGCTTTTGATTGCTGCCTGTAGTTTACACGCAGGTGAAACCGAGTTGCCAGACATTTCTGCGAAAAACAAACAAGCAACGCAATCATCAAAACAATAAATGGTTACACTTAAGAATAATGGTCCATTAGTTCATGTTAATGTACTTACTATCATCAACTAAGTATGAAAAATCTAGTAAAGCATATTAATCTTAGTTTAACATTTACTAATGTTTTATTAAAATCCAAAGTTGTGCTTGTTAACATTAGTTAATCCATGAGTTAACATGAACTTACATAATTTAATGTCATTTTAATTAAATAACACTATATAACATTAACACATATATGAATAAATACTGTAATAAATGTATAAACCTATTAATACTACATTAACTAACATTAACTAATTGAACGTTATTTTAAAGTGTTACCCAATAAATAATAAACACTTAAAATAAAAACACTAGAATAGCTTGACAAAACTTTTGCAAAAATAAATGATAATGTCCAAATTTCTTTATTAATGCTGGCATTTTGAATATTAAAACAAGTCCAATGATGCAATGCTTTTAATTAATGGATCTGGCAACGTGGCAGAGCAGAGGCTGCACCCACACTATTCATTCAGCTTGTGGCTCAGAGCTGCTGCGACATTAATTCAGTGACATGATTTTTTTTCAAGGACGTTTTTAAACTAATTTTCCATCCATTGAACTTCGGGAAAAGGAAAAAAAAAAGATTTGGACTTTGATGACATCATCTGGCTAGGGATTTTGCAGGATTGTCTGTTTGTGTTTCTGATTTATATCTGTAAAGAACGTATTTGAAAGATAGATAGATAGATAGATAGATAGATAGATAGATAGATAGATAGATAGATAGATAGATAGATAGATAGATAGATAGATAGGCAGACAGACAGACAGACAGACAGACAGACTGACTGACTGACTGACTGACTGACTGATTGATTGATTGATTGATTGATTGATTGATTGATTGATTGGTTTTACTACATTGTCTAAAGTGGGTGTTACACAGGGCTTAATTTGTGCCAGATCCAGTACCTCTGAAATTTTACCTCATTTTACCGATCCCCCTTCTCACACGCACACCCGCCGCATTCTTTATTTTTGTCTGCGATAACCCCCCTGCTCTTCACTTTCATCCGCATCACCCCTCCCTTCTCTGATCTGTTTCGGGACCTCACAATTTACAAATTAAGCACTGGTGTTACATATTTGACAAAACAGAAGAGACCACAAAGTAAAGATTCAGAAAATTTTCTGCTAACCAATTCCAAACTTCCTCTCTCCGTCTTTCATCTTCTTGTCCTTCAGGCTCAGGATAAAAAAACATTCCTGATAAAAAAAAGGCAAAGAAGGATCTTACATTTATGCAACATGGGTTCATTATGAAAATGAAGCCCTATATACATTTCTAGATAACAATTATAAATTACGTAGGCAGAAGTATGTATGGCTGTAATTTGTCTTTAAAATGAACGCTACAGTTGGTCTGATGCCATTCCTTTTTGCTGACGGCTTTCCTGCTGATACCAGTTTGTTCAGTAGCTCGCCGCGTAAGTCGGAGGATGAGACTACAGAGTTTGGATTTGTTAAAGAACGCTTTCAGAAAGCAGGTAAAACAAAAAACAAAAGCCAAAAATAAAATATACAAGTAAATATCAAGGTAAGAATGTGGTAAAAAAAAAAACATGGTAAAAATCAGGCGAGGGCTTTTCTGGATTTCTTTTGAAAACACTGTCGGTTGAGTTTAGAGAAGCGTGTGGTCGGGTCAATCTTCGTTTTTTTTAAACACACAACAGCAGTGTTGGTGTTGTCAATGTGATTAGGATATTTAAATTAATCTAATGATGAAATCAATACAAAACCAATATGTGGGATTCATTTTTAATCAGGAAAAGAACTACAACTGAGTAATCACTAAAATTAGAGTCAGATTTAAGACAAGGATCAGTACATATTTGTTGCTCATTTTCTTTATGTATGTATATATATATATATTACTCATCATTATATAAAATAACAAATAAATTCGGGGGCATGGTGGCTAAGTGGTTAGCACTGTCGCCTCACAGCAAGAAGGTTGCTGGTTTGAGTGCCGGCTGGGCCAGTTAGCATTTCTGTGTGGAGTTTAAATGTTTGAATATATATATATATATATATATATATATATATATATATATATATATATATATATATATATATATATATATATATATATATATATATATATATATATATATTCGTGTGGGTTTCCTCCAGGTGCTCTGGTTTCCCCCGCATTATCCGCAGTGTATGTGTGAATGAGAATGTATGGTTGTTTCCTAGTGATGGGTTGCAGCTGGAAGGACATCCGCTGTGTAAAACAAATGCTGGATAAATTGGCGGTTCATTCTGCTTTGGCAAACCGTGATTAATAAAGGGACCATCAGAAGGAAAATGAATGAATGAATGACTAAACATCACAGAAGTGCAAGTAAAATGTTAACTGGATTCTCATTGGGCCAGTAGATGGTCATTAAAACTGCAAAAGAACTGGGATGTCTGATGGAAAGGACATTTGTAGATTTTAAAATAACAACAATTGGAAAGGAATAAAAAAAAATATAGCAAAAAATACTATTTTTTCTGTTATTGTACATTGTATGAAATGTAATGGTGTTCCATGGATTATACTCTGGATTATAGAGTGAGTTAATGCAAATTCAACATCCTGTTCTGTTAAAATGACTTTCATCTCTGTGCTTGGGAAAATTACATTTCTAATTCATGCTATTCCCATTGTGGAGTCAGTAGTGTTTAACATCTTAAGGTCTTTGTTTTGTTAAAGTCTTCTCTTTTTGAGATGGGAAAAGAGTGTTAACACATCCTGGGTTAATGAATGGATAGCTAGTTTCATACATTTTACAGTTTCTCGTCTTGTAATTTGTATCCTACATGACATTTGCATCCAGTTTGGCTGTGTGGATGGGGGAACACAGCGAAATTACATGGGCCTTGGTTCATAGTACTACTTACATCAGTAAAAGTCTGAAAAGAAGCATTAGTGAAGGCCATGTGTGTAAAAAGAAAGCATCAAGAGCTCAGTCGTAGCAATTATAGCGACATTAACTTTGTTTGAGCATTGCCGAGGGCCTTTCTGGAAAAGTGCACACCTACATTTAAGTTATGCTATCTGTAAGATGGTGTAATTATAATTATGCTCATCTTGCCAAAGTGCTAATTACAAAGTTACTTTAATATAAACCTGCTTTTATAAATCTCAATATAAATGTAATTATCTTTATCGTGGTGAGTCCGGTTCAAAAGGAAATGTTGCTTTCTGCATCTCTGAGAGGAATGGTGGGGAAGCACATAGCTGCTCTATGGTTGCATACTGATTAAATCATTGGAAACAGAGGCCAAACAGTGTTCCTCTCCATGGCTTATTGGGAGTAAAGTGTTGGCCAGTTCTATTTTTGTACCCCTACCCCTTAAAACCCCTTAAGAGTGTGAATAGGAAGGGCTTTAAAATTTACTGCTAAAGCTGTGGTCACACTTGACTTTCCTCCCCATAGACTTCCATTCATTCGCACGTAAATGCGTCAGACCGGAAACACAGGGTCATGCGTTAAGTTTCGCAGGTCACTGCGGTGCAAAGTTCCAGCTTGATGAACTATGACCTGCGAAATCGCATCACTTGACTGCGTGAGACCAATCGAGGATCAAAACTTGACCTCTCAGGAAAGAAATTTAAAATATGGAGCAATCGCTCGCTTTTTTTAATGTCTAATAATCTTGTTTAATTCCGCCCCTTTTCGCAGCGCTATATGACAGAATTTCCCACACACACAAACTCTAGTGTGACCGCAGCTTAAGAGTTGGGACAGCACTACAACACCTGTACGCGTCATCATATGTCATCGCGATCACTTGCTTCATATGAGATCAGACGATCGCGACTGCTGTAGTTATTCCAGTTGTGCTATCTTTAGGTATTTATCTTTAGGAAATCACTGAAGGCATATTTAATGTTATCATAACCATCTAATGTGGCAATAAGATCGCAATACTGCGGAACACAGTGGCCATACTCGTCTATGTAAACACACCCAAAACAACATTAGCATTATAGCAGACACTGTAAAAAGCTCATTCCCAGCCACTAGACTTATTTGACAGGGTATTCTAGTGTCATCGAGTGACAGAATGTTGTGGAACTGCTTTACAGGAGTTATGATTATGAAATATAGATCATGAAATTTCACGTTTTTTTAAGCGCTTTTTTTTTACATGACGGTAAAACACGAACATATGAATATAGTAAGACATATGCTTGTTTGTTGTAAAAAAAGTCGTTTTTCAGTTTTTTTTTAGCAATTTTCCAGCTTCACTCTCACATTTGGATGTCAGAAGTTTTCTATTTTTGGACTTGGAATTTGGCATCCTATCGCACAACACGACATGTTTTCTATTGCAACTGGTCTTTTTTTCCAACTGGCAACTCATGTGACGTCATGTGTGACAAAGGTTGGTAATTCATCTATTGTTTGGGTTTAGGAAAGGAGAAGGGTCAGTCAGTCAATCATTCAGTCAGTCAGTCAGTCAGTCAGTCAGTCAGTCAGTTACACAAGTACAGCAGGCGTGAATGGCTCTCATCAGAGAAATTTAAGATCTCAAAAAGCATACACAGCGGCCTCTGGTGGATTTGCGAAAACAAAAACTGAAAAAAAATGTATCTCCTGAGACGTATTTGACGCTCTCCAGAATTGTATATACCGGTACGTTTTCAGAATGAGCCTGGGTTTAAAATCATAAAAAGCTATTCATTTAAAAAAAAAAGTATAGCAGTATAGACACAACATTAAAAGTACATGAAAAATATTAAATTTTGAAAAAATAAAATTCTCTGGAACAAATAATAAACTGCCGAAAGCAAAAATTGCCCTTGTTTTACTTCCTAAAAGTGTCACTTGTTTTACTTCCAAAGATCCATCAGAGTCAACTCTGATCAGATTGTTTTCAGTACGGTGCATGAGCAATGGTAGTCTGCGGATTTCCTGGAACCCATATCTCCAAAACAGGTGCTATCGTTGTAAATAAATCAAGTCCAAACAAATTTGAAGTCCAAACGAGTACATTCTCACCATAAAAGCTAGGGGTGTCAAAATCAATGGTTTCTTCGGTGCACCGCGATGGACAATTCGGTATCGGTTCAGTAATAATCATAACCGGTTATTACTGACGTCATTTACCTCATATGCGCTCTGTCGCGAGGGAGACGATTGTGAGTATTTACAACGCTCTAACTACTTAAAACTCATAAACTGTGCACAATTTTACTGTGTGTGTTTGCTGGATCAGTCTTTCACTGACATAAACAGCAAAAGCCCCTATTTCACTGAGATCAAGAGAATGAAAGTATTCCATTTCTCTCTCTCTCTCTCTCTCACACACATACACACACACACACACAGTGGCCCATTTGACCTGCTGGCGTGGCTTTTTTTCTCCTCTCAGCTGTTTTACATTGTTATTTCTGGATAAAGAAACGAGCGCGTGTCTGCAGAGTTTTCTCCACCGTGTCTATCATACATCAGCTGTAAGATCGCCGATGCCGCTTATCATTGCCACTCATCTGTGAAGAGCGCAGCGCGCAAGAGCCAATCGCAACCGTTTTTGTTGAGGGTGTGACCAATCAAAGAGGTGTAAGAGAACTAGACAAGGATCAGAAATTGAGCTGGATATTTATATTTGTTTATATTATTTGCTTAATGCTCGTTTTGTTTAAAGTTAAAGCTTATATATCTGACTGTTTGTATTAAACGACAAAATTGTATTACAAATATTATATAAATATAAATATATTCATACATTTTAATACAAGAGCTGTTGCTGTGAAGAAAATATAAAACTGTGTATGAAAAGCACCGTCAATGCACCGTGATGCACCGAAATTTCGAATTGAACCGAATCAATGGTATGATAATCGTAACCGAACCCAACCGTGGGACTATGTAGGTTCACAGCTCTAATAAAAACACTGCATTCTGTGTGAATAATACTGCATTCAATATTATTTCAATATTGGATTTGCTCTTTTTTAATATACTTTGATTAGTTCAAATTGGTAATCCATTGGGAAATACTGTAGAGTGGGATTTAATTGTATTCATGAACATGAGGTAGTGAGATTATAAAGTGATAAGAAAAAAGGCTTCACACAAATGGAAACAAGCAAGTGCACAGCCACCCATTAAATGACCTATTCTTATCAATGGCTGCTTTCACATATATCAAGTCTCCTCATTCGCATACAAATGCCTCATTTTGAGCAAAACGTTTGGATGGACTTCCTGGATGGATCAATGAGCTCCAAAGAAGCCACAGGTCTTTGAGTTGGATGTGATGAGATACCATTTTTTACTCCATCGCTGGTCTACAAGTGGAGGGAGGGGAAGGTTTGCCTCCAGTAGAAAAAGAAAATGTCAAAAGGGATTTGTGCAGATCCCCCCAAAAGTGCAAGAAGCATGAAAATAATCAGATCCCGGATTGTTGTAGGACAGCGCTATTTCCATACAAATACATTTTGCTTTACTTTCAGTTCGAGTATTTCCCTGCTGGGACGTAGTTACCGTGTTTTTTCAGCAGCTCACCTGTTGTCCTAATCCTTTTCTAATGCAATATCTTTAGAGAGTTAAAAAATATATATGATTTTGATGGAAAATGTGAAAATCTTGCTCTCTCTCATGTTACACCTTAAGACATTTTTGTTTAAATGCATTATATTTCTATTCCTAAAGATTGCAAACCACTTATTTTAATTTAAGGATAGTTATTAAAACTGTTTTGTTTATAGTCACCAAAAAATGATTGTCTTTATTCAATCATTATTACATGTAATTTGTGGATGTGTGTAAACGTAAAATTCTGTAGTGCGTTTAGTTATTGCCCAGCAGGCACACAACGTCATAAGACGTTTATATAAGGTTAGATTTAGGGTGTGATGTCAGGTGACCAAAATTCAACCAACGTCTAAGGATGACGTCATTTTGATGTCCAGCAACGACGTCAAATGATGTTGATATTTGGTTGATTTTTAGCTTGTGTTAGAAAGAATTTAATGTGTTTTGAATTTACAATTTGGGTTTCTGTACTTTTGAATTTTGTTTTGAATTGTCCAGGGGTCAAAGCCTACTCCAGTAAGTGAACTTGGGGTGCACACTTACCTGATATACTGTACCCAGCAAGCATTTTTTTGTTTTGTTTTTGAAAAGATGTCTAATAGATGTCTAATAGACATCTAAACATAGTCGCCTTGGCTAAAACAAGGCTAAATTTGGGCTGTCAGTGGAAATCTGATAGATGGGTACACTGTAAAACCCAAAACGTTAAGGTAACTTAATCCATTTGAGGAAACTGATTGCAACAAACAATTAAAGTTCAAAAACTAGTCCTAATGAGTACTGCGAACTTAATCCATTCGAGTAAATGAATCAATTTGAGCACAGTAAAACCCAATAATTTAGAGAACTCAAACCAATTAAGTACTGCAAAACCCAATAAGTTAAGCGACTCAAATCGTTTGAGGAAACCGATTGCTACAAACCATTTGAGTTCTACTAATCTATATGAGTACTGTGAACTTACTCTATTTAAGTTGAAGTAATGATGTATTTAATTACCTCATTACCTTCAACACTTAGTTCAAAACTTTTTTTCAAATTATTAAAATTAACTTTCAGTCAATTTTGAGTTAACTACACTCATTTCAGTGGAAAGGCTCCTACACACCAGGATGCTTTTCGTTTGCATTTATCGTCAGCGTTTTACGAGACGTTTTTCAGTATTCAAACCCAATCGCTTCAAGCCCAATCGTCACTGGCGTCAAGCTGAAGAGTATGCAAAATTACTCTTTTGACGTTAGATGGCGCTGCACAACTTTAAGCTTCTGACACCCGCTTATAACACAGAAGAAGAGGAGGAGAGAAAGTTCACACGCTTGTTGTTAAAGTTACTGGTGACGCGAACAAGCATGGATGGTTCAAGCAGCAGCTCCAGCTCTAGCGATGAAGAAATGATTAGTGTTCACAAGAGCAATAAGCAGCTCCACGTTCATATCGCCTCTGGGCATTTTCTTCAATGTGCGCTCACATTGAAAGTTTTTCGCTTGAGCGCCTCCAAGTGCTGTTTACTGTAACTTCATGCAGCTCCGTGCATGTGACAAAAGTGGCAATCTGATTGGTGGAGAAGGTTTTAACGTGGCGTGCCAAAACGAAAAACCGAGCATGAGGCGTTTTTTTTTTAAATGACGCTTTTGTGCCTGCCGTTTTGCGCGTTGGTGTGCACGATCACATTGACAACCTTTATTTAGTCACGAGACATTAAATGTCGACGGAAAACTCGAGCAAAAAAAGTCTTGGTGTGTACGGGTCTTAAGAATAGGCCAAAACTAGACTAGTCATCAAATAAACAGAAGTGAATGACTACACATGTAAAGTCTGTCTAGTTTGTCTATATGACAACTAGTCTAGTTTTGGGCTATTCTTAGACGTCTATTCGATTTTCACTGACAGCCCAATTTTAGCCTGGTTTTAGCCAAGCTGTGTACATTTAGATGTCTGTTAGACGTCTATTAGGGCCTACTCACACTATGCCATCCGTACCGTGCCCAGGCCCGTTTCCCGGATCGTTTGAGAAGTGTGAGTGCGATGAATCGGGCTCAAGCACGGTTCACTTGGCCGGCCCTGGCCCGGTTGGAAGAGGTGTGCCTGAGCGCGGTTTACTTGGGCTTTGGCACGGTACGCTTGTGTGTGAGTACAAAACGCGCCAAAGCCCGAAACTGAAAGCGAGACGTGACTTATAAGGGGCTGTTTCATATGGATTTATTAATCATTCTTACTGTTCAGTGAATGGAAACTGCCGCAAACTTCTCACAGCACGACAGCTGCGCGGCTTCAGCAGACCTCCTCATTCCTGCAGCACGAGACCATTATTATTGTTTATGAGCGCCAAAAGTGGCGGATCTGTTCGGCGAAATATCTGACTGCGTGTCACTGCATCCCTAAGGACTGTTTGGCGAAATATTTGACTGCATGTCACTGCATAACAAACGACTGAAACGATATAACTAGAGAAATCTCCACTGTGCTGCTGAGTGAGAGAGCGCTTCTCACTGAACAGCCCAGCAGCGATGACGTAAGCATGCCGAGGCCAGATATGGTGTGAGTGCGGGCCGTCAGGGTAGACGGGAGGGGGAACAAGCGTGCTTTGGCCCGGTTCGAGGCAACTGTACCTAGTGTGAGTACGGCCTTAAACACAGCATTGTTTGCTGGGTATGTTCCGTGACTGACTGGTCCATTCACACTTTCTGCAGTTTAGATACAGATTAGGTTCCCAAGCTCTTTTGGATTGACCTAGGTCATGGTCTGTGCTCAACATTTAACAGTGGCAGAGTTGCACAACTGTATTGAGCAGGCACTTTTCCCTTGGCATGGCTTAGGTGTTTGATATTGACATCTCCCATTAGAAAAGAAAGAGAAAAGGATGCTGTGCTAAGTTGCCATCCCTCTCTGTCTTCTTCAGATAATCAAAAACTGATACTGTACATCCCAAGCATCTAATTAAAGATTTGTTGACTTGCTATATTGCATTCCACTTTTTTTTAGATCCTTAAATCAGACTTCCATATGCATACTCATGCTTCAGACACTGGCTTTTAAGAAAAAAAAACAAAAAAAAAACAATGAGGATGTTGAAGATCTCAATGGAGTTTATTGCAGCAAAGCAGTCACAAAGTACATGGCATTATTTGGGTTGTGTGGAGTGTGAATGAACTCCGAACACCCTAATCTCAAATCTATTATGCAGTTTTAGTTTACTAGCCTTTCTGCAAGTGAAGTCGCTCCTGTTGCCTCAGCTATTTTCTGTTTGCTATTGCAGTTCTGACACCTCATTGCTGAGATAGTTCTTAGGCACTTTTTACACTAATACACTCTATTAAAATAGTCGGGTTAAAAACACACCGACATAGAACCCAGATGTAGGTTATTATAGCACCTTCCCAACTATAAGTTATTTTATATAATTTAACCCAATGGATTGGGTTGTTTTGATGAATTGTTATTTTTTTCCATTCACATACTATTAATTTGATAATTATGACATAATAAATAACATACAGTTTACAAAAATATTCAAAATGCTTTTTTCATTAAATTTTAGTTCCAGACACTTTTGTTAAAATAAATCAAGAATCACAAACAATAAAGGAACAGAAAAAAATACAGACAGTTACAAACTGTGCAAACTGTCCGGCAGCTGCAGCAGGCTTCACTCAGTGTTAACAATGTACAATACATTTTAACCACATTAAAACGCTTCTAAAAGATGGTCTTAGATGGTAAACTGGATATAAAAACATGACACCGAGTGGTTAATTGATTGAAAAATAATAAAATTATTATTTCGTTATAGCTTAAATAATCTTTATAACGCAAAAACAACATTACACACGCATATTAATACAGCTGTTTTGTGTCAGTTAAATCAGTTGACTGTTGAAATTCAATAACCAAATAAAGGTTAAAAATAACCCAACAAAGCTCCAAACATGTTTAACTCAATCATTGGGTTAAAGAAATAACTCAACGTTTTTTAGAGTGTAACACAGCTGTTTTGTGTCAGTTAAATTAGTTGACTGTTGAAATTCAAATTTTTTCATTAACATAATACAATTATTATTTTTAACTGGTCGAGTTATTAACAGTGTTGACAGATTGGGCGGTTTTTAATTTATTTTTGCAGGTAAAACAATCACATTGTAAAATTGGGCGGGTTTGGGCCTCGTTCTCCAAATACAAACGCTTACAACAGTTGTGATCTTCCAACGAAACCCCCACCCCGACCCCCCGCTCCTTAGCCTCTCAGCAGGTTATTATAGTCTATAGATTGTTGGGCGGTGCTTTTTGGTTTTCAGTGGGTTTTAGATTTTGGTTTTGGGCTTGACCAAAGAGACCATGAGATCTTAGCGTGTATTCCAGCATGTAGACTGGACGTCTGTACCTGTAAGTGCCTTAATACATCTCTGAGCGTGCTGCATTCATTCATGAGTAAGATTGGTTCAAATCAATCAGCGCGCTCTATTGTGTGTGCCGTGCAACTTTATTAAAATGCATAATGGCTTCGAAGACTGTTTTACCTGTTACAGTGTTTAAACAGGGGGGTTACAGTGCTGAAACAGGGTGTTCATGGCCCTTTAAACTTAACCAGTTGAGTTATGAATAAATAATCTAATAAAGGTTAAAAATAACCCAACAAAGCACCAAACATGTTTAACTCAACCATTGGGTGAAATAACGTTTTTTAGAGTGCTTTTGGTCCCAAGTTTTTGGTCCCAACATGTCCTCAACTACTTCAAACTTACATCAAAATATAAATACACTGTACTTATTGTGTTCATAATATATTTCTGAACACTATTAAGGTGGGATATAAATTGGGATAGGGACAGGTTTGGTGCTTTAGGGAGGTTTTTAGGGTGGGTTAAGGTGTAAGGTCAACAGTGTAAATACAGGAATTAAGGTCTTTATTTTGGTCTGTTTGTTGAATTTAAGTTACATTGCATCTACCTGCCGACTAATTCTCATTAGATTATAAGTAGACTGTTGGGTTAGGCTTAGGGTTAGTGTACGTTGACATGAACTTGCAAAGTTTCTTATAGTCAGTTAAATGTCTGTTGAAGGACCAGTATCAACAGATATAAAGCAGACAGTCTACTGATTCTCAAATGGACCATCAAAACACAGTGTTACCTAGTTTTATAGTTATGCCTTCTGTCCACACGACCACTTGAACTAAAAACTGACACCTCTGATTTTGCTCTAGAGGGCATTTTTGTTTAGAAATGTTGCTAAAATGGAGCAAAAATAGAGACAAAATAACGGAGGCATAGCTACTGATGTTTGCACTGTGGTTAGGTCTTTCGGGTCATTGCGTGATGCGTATTCATCAAACCTTTCTCACATGACCTTAACACCACTGGAAGATGACAGGCCAGTTCAAAAAGTATGAGCATAAGCTAAAAAAAAAAGACTTTTAGCGTTAGAAAATATACTCTGTACTTCAAAAAACAATTGGTGCCCACTGATTGATGAAAAACCTTATAATGCTGAGGGAAAACCCAGACATTCACAGAGTTTGTGATGAAGTTGAGGTTGTTTTTTCATGCAAAATAGATTTAAGAATTGAAATTAAATTTAGTTACTTTATTTCAGAGGCTTAGCGAAAGTAGGTCTTTTTTATCCAAAGGCCAAACTGTGTACACGGAATTGTAAGACAACAGGAGGGTTAAAGGAACCCGTTGATTTGCAGATTCTAGCAGTTCAGAGCAAGAACTTTTCCCCATTTACCTCTGCCAAGTGCATAGGATGATCTTGCTTTAAAAGAAACTACGGCCAACAACCAACAAAGAGCCAAAAGTGTTTACATACAGCAACACACATTCTGTTGTCCGGCCATTTTATTAGTACACTTTTTGCCTTCAGATCTGCCTTAATCCTTCATGGCATATATTCAACAAGGTACTGGAAATATTTCTCAGAAATGTTAGTCCATATTGACATGATAGCATCATGCAGTTGCTGCAGATTTGTCGGCTGCTAATCCATGATGTGAATCTCCTGTTCCACCACATCCCAAAGGTGCTCTGTTGGATTGTGATCTGGTGTCTGTGAAGGCCATTTGAGTATAGTAAACTCATTGACATGTTCAAGAAACCTGTCTGAGATGATTTGCCATTTATGACATGGCGCATTATCCTTCAGGAAGTAACCATCAGAAGATGGGTACACTGTGGTCATAAAATGATGGACATGGTCAGCAACAATACTGTTGTTGATGTCAAATTCTGACCCTAACATCTCAATGTCGCAACAGAAATCAAGACTCATTAGACCAAGCAACGTTTTTCCAATCTTCTATTGTCCAATTTTGGTGAGCCTGTGCAAATTGTAGCCTCAGTTTCCTGTTCCTAGCTGACAGGAGTGGCACCCGGTGTGGTCTTCTGCTGCTGTAGCCCATCTGCATCAAGGTTTGGCCTGTTGTGTGTTTAGAGATGCTCTTCTGCATATCTCGGTTATTTGAGTTACTGTTAACTTTCCATCAGCTCAAATAAGTCTGGGATTCTCCTAGACCTCTGGCATCAACAAAGCATTTGCGCCAACACAACTGCCCCTCACTGAATATTTTCTCTTTTTCAGACCATTTTATAGACCTTTTTCTTGGAACGCAAAATTACCCATTATGTTTTGCGTGTATGCGCAAGGAGAATGCGAAGAACTTCCGGTCTGCAGCTGATGCGTGTAAACAGTCACATTTGGACAGCTTTGAAACGATAGTTTTAGTCTATTTTACCTGCTTTTATCCTCTTTGAACTAATACTGTTGTCCATCAGCACCATCTCCTGGCCTGATCATTTAAAGAAATGCGATCTAATAGGATGGAAAACAGCTGCTATGAGGCGCTTTTCCCTCGTTGTCAGACGGCATCTTCTGCAGTTTAAATGAAGCCTCGTCATCGCTAAACTCAACATTTTCTCTTTATTTCAAATACATAACCAGCCCAAACAAATGTAATTCACCAAAATGTTTGACACACACACGTAGCCTGTACTGTGCCACTGACATACTGATTTAATAACTGTGACAACGTAAAAATATAGGCTAGTGTCATTTCGAAATGACAGAAAAACACAAACCGTGGTAAAAACAACACACGAAATAAAACACAAACGGCTTGAATGAACAGCAAATCAGCCCGCAGACGATTAGTAACAAACTTTTATTGGTCATTTTTGTAAATTACACGACTTTCATACCTGTTAAGTTTCATGCCAGTTCTCTGGTTTTCTCTCTCTCTCTCTCTCTCTCTCTCTGTGTGTGTGAACTAGGAGAACGTTTTTCTCGTATTTCTGACATGCTTGAACCACATGTGACAGATTATAACGGCTTTAACAGACACATTTCAAAGTTGTGTGTCACAAAAACACTCTGTTATCCATTAAAAACGTTATTGAAACCCATTTTCGGAGCGCAAATTACCAGTTGTACACGCTGTAAACGGAAGTTTTTAGCATTCTACCAGAAGACGCTGGTCGCTATGGCGCCCTCCATGAAGCAGCCATGAAAAAGGTCTATATAAACCCTAGAAATGGTTGTGCATGAAATTCCCAGTAGATCAGCAGTTTCTGAAATACTCAAACCAGCCTTTCTGGCACCAACAACCATATCACGTTCAAAGTCACTTAAATCATCTCTCTGATTTAGGTTTGAACTGCAGCAGACTGTCTTGTCCCTGGTTAAATGCATTGAGTTGCTGCCATGTGATTGGCTGATAAGACATTTGCGTTAATGAGCTGACAGGTTTATCTAATAAAGTGGCCAGTTAGTGTATAAATAGAAATATTTAAGGAAATACTTGAGTAGAGTATGTGAAAAAGCTGCTAAAGCACACCTTACATTTACTTTGTTACTGTCCACCACTGGCAAGTATAAATCACAAGGTAATACATGCTGAAAGACGAGGTAGAAACAGGTTAATGGGGAGGTCTAGAATCAGTTGCATAAATCTCAGTACAGCCTGGCATTTATAAGACATCAGCCACATTACTAAACAGTGACATTATCTAGAATGAAACACAGTGTCTGTTACCCTGCCAATGGCTGTGGGATTGTCCATTTCAGAGATTTACAATTCAGTCCACTTCCCACTCAACCCTAGTCTCCCACCCAAAAAGACTTTTCATGGAGTGATAGCAATACCGTAAATATCTCTTTGAGCCGCTTGATGTGTGTCGTGAATTTGCCGCTGTTTCTTTGTGGCCATGCACACATCTTTGATAACCAATGGCGATTCTTTCTTAACTCAAAAATGGATGCCTTTTGTGCTCATTCCCAGTGTTATGCATAAATTTTATTGTTGATAATTCTAAGTGCAGGCTGGGAAAAATAGGATTGCCAACTGTGAGATCAATGCAGCCTAATGTTTTTACCCAAATGCTTATAAGCTACCTGCAAAAGGATCTGTACAGGATGCTTCTCACATAATGGCCTGGGATAAGCTGTAGACATTAGCCCCTTTCACACAGTGATACCGGTAAATTTCTGGAAAATTTCCGGAACGACTTTACCGGTATATTGAAAAAAAAAAACGCTGTTCACACAGGCGAGGACGTTATGGAAATTTTCCGGAAAAGAGCATTCACACATCCATTCCAAAATACCGGTAAATTTTGACATCATTTACCACAAATGAGCTTTAAACGGCTGCGCTTGTATTTGTAAACATTTGACTAAATTACAAACGCTGTGGATGATCAATATTGTGAACAACTTTCTCAGGATCACTTTCGCATGTCGAGATGTTCATAATATGTACGTGTGCAGGCGCTCATAGGCGCACGCAAAGCTTGAAGGTAAACAAACAACGGCTTATCATAAGCATCTCATCGATGATTATTTACACAGTTGGCATTAAGAAGAACATATAAACGTGATCTGACTAACTTCTAGCAGCTAAATGTGTCTGGAAAAATATTCAAAGGCTTTTATCCTCACAAACCGCGCGGACGTAAATGCGTCTGACTGTTGTGATTGGCTAAAGCAGACGTCTCACGTCAGCACGTTCTAGACGTGCACGCGCTTATTACGGGAATCTTCCTTCTGCATTCACACAGCGCAGCATTCCGGCAAATTGCCGGTAATGTTACAACTTCTCTTTCCGGAAAATAGCCAGAACGAATTTACCGGTATTTTCAAAAAGGACCTGTTCACACATACAACCTTTCCGGAAAATTGCCGGCAATTTTCCCGAAAGGTCTGTATGTGTGAAAGGGGCTATTGTCTGTTTCTCAATTCCAAGAATGCAGAGAACGGACTTGCATTCTTGTGGAGACCGGTCTTGCCAAGTGTCCTCGGAAGAACGAACTCGGGAGACCACAAGGGCAGAGAACGCGTTCTCTGAGAAATGAGATGCTGCGTTATTCCTAAAGGTCAAATGACCTTCACACGTTTTTTAATGGAAAATTATTTAAACATTACAGCATTCATACAATAATTTATTCTTTTCCCCTTTTCAAAATATATACTATGCTTAAAACATTATAAATATACGTTGCACAATATAAATAAAACTAATTTTAATATGAATTTCAGCAAATAAACACCCTTAATGTGTTTATTCCTTTATTAAGATGTCCATGCTAATGAAGCTCCTGAGATAAGTCAGTTATATCTCTGAACTTTAATAATAGATCTATATAAAATGCTGCGCTTCCCGCCTCCAGTCGCAATGACTTATGGAACTTCTAACGCGAGTTCGGTGCTCAAGTCTGCATCGGTGCATCCTCCATATCAAGAACACATCTGGGAAGTTTCCTGCATCCTCTGTTCTTGTGGCCTTAAGAATTGGAACTGAACTTTGGCAACTGATGATGACGTTACAGGAGGACGCAAGACCGCTGAAGAACGCATATTGAGAACCAGCCATTCTCTCCACTTGTAATGTCAACCCAGACTCATTCTGAAAACGTACCACTATATACATTTCTGGAGAGCACCAAATATGTCCTAGGAGCTACTTTTTTGCAGTTTTTGTTGTTGCAAATCCACCAGATGCTGCTGTGTTCGCTTTTTCAGATTTTAAATTTCTCTTTAAATGGCGAGTGCCATTCGCGCCTAATGTTCTCTCATAATTCCACTGACTGACCGATCGACTGACCCACGCTCCTCCTTTTCTAAACCATACCTGCCAACACTCCCTTTATTTCCCTGGAGTCTCCCGTATTTCAGACCCATTTACCCTTTTGTCATTTCTCCCTGAAAACTCCAGGAATTTCGACCCCTTCCCCCGGTCTCCAGATCGGCGACTATTCTGATGGCAGCCGGTGGCCGGTGCATAGAATAGATCAGTCACCCCTTTCAGATCGCTCCGCTCCCCCTCACTAAAGTTTCTGAATGGTACTGGACACGGATTTCTCCCTACCAACCCCCTGCACCAATCGTTGCAACAATCTTCTTATCTGTCACCCTTTATCTGTCACTTTAGTTTCTGGCAACATACAGCCACGGGCGCCACAGTTGCTATAGTTATGAAAACAGATTGTACCGAACCACGAATGCTTACCTTACAACAGCTCTGCAGTAATGTTACACATCATCTGTGTCGCTTTCTTTCAGTTAAGTGAGTCGAGACGTTCCCTTATCAAGTCGATCTCGACATTATGTGTGGAGGACCTAAAACTGGGCTGGGATCATGTAGACCCTGCACTGAAACTGCGATTTCATATGGATGCACTCCTGCACAGACATGCCAACTTATCAACACGTATATATTAGTTTATTTATTAAATAGTGGGATTTTTATAAGGACTTAATGCAAATAGGCCCTGCACTCTCCTGCCACATGACTTTTATCGACATCTGCATTATTGTTTGCAATCGTCCAGGGACCTGCTGAATAAAGAATAGTTTCCCAAGTCGTTCTGTCATGGTGTACAACTTGAGTCCTTAGAATTATTTGCCAATGTAATCACTGTTAACGCAAACAAACTGGAAACTTATGGTTTGTTTGTGTTGATTTCAAGGTGCAGGTGTCGATTGTAAATGACGTCACATGCACAGGAAGCCCGAGCGTGCAAGCCAGAAGGTACAAGTGCATCTCTGTAGCCAGACTCTTCTCAGATTTTCAGAAACAAATGTTGGCAGGCGTGCCCTAAACCCAACCAATAGTGTTTTCAAAAGCACCAATTGACCAGCACTCACCCACTTTCCTAAACCCAACCAGCAGTTTTAAAAAGCAATCCTGATTTTCACCACATTTTCAGATTTCACCACATTCTCACCTGGTTATTTACTTGTTTATTTTATTTTTTGACCTCTGTTTTTGTCTTGCTTTTTGTAACTTATCTTCGCCGTAGTTAAATCCTGTCGTTCTGGTCAACTCCTCTCTGCGTCTCAAGTCTGCAGATGTACATGGTGAGCTAACTGGACAAACTGGTTACAGTGGTAAAGTCATCCACATGGAGGTAAGCGGTCAGCTGGTAAGCTCGAAAAGGAACGGCGTCATACCGCCCCATAGCATTCGTTTTAAAGACGAAATGCAGCCATGCATACTTCTGGCTACATAATACGCAATCCCCAGAAATGTGTAAAGGGCTACATTTTCAGAATGAGCCTATGCTGTCAATATTTGTATTGATATTTACAGTATATTAAAATTTTTATCTCACTTCACTCAAGGTGAGTGTCAGATTGAATAGCTTATTCTCTTTTAGGGGCCCTAGTTTATCATCTGACGAATCTAAATGGTTTGTGAGATTGTCTAGAGCCTTATTATACATAGCCCTTTAGTTACCTTGCCGTTTAAGGTGGAGCAGCACTGTGTGCAGAGGAATAGTGATTGGGTCTTCAGTAGACCTATTGGCTCTGTATGCAAATTGG
>NC_141033.1:6770000-6830000 GCF_052040795.2 Danio rerio
AGATTTAGATTTAAACAGAGAACAAGCCTCATTATTCACTCACCGGCCACTTTATTAGGTACACCTTACTAGAACTGGGTTGGACCCGCTTTTGCCTTCAGAACTGCCTTGATCCTTCATGGCATGGATTCAACAAGGTACTAGAAATATTCCTAGAAATATAGATTTTGGTCTATGTTGACATGATAGCATCATGCAGTTGCTGCAGATTTGTCGGCTGCACATTCATAATGCGAATCTCCTGTTCCACCACATCCCAAAGGTGCTCTATTGGATTGAGATCTGGTGACTGTGGAGGCCATTTGAGTAGAGTGAACTCATTGTCATGTTCAAGAAACCAGTCTGAGATGATTTGCACTTTAGGGGGTGCCTGTGTGTGTGTGTGTGTATGTATGTATGTATGTATGTATGTATGTATGTATGTATGTATGTGTGTGTGTGTGTGTGTGTGTGTGTGTGTGTGTGTGTGTGTGTGTGTGTGTGTGTGTGTGTGTGTATATATATGTATATATATATATATATATATATATATATATATATATATATATATATATATATATATATATATATATATATATTTGTTTATTTATTTATATAATTGAGTACATAATTGAGTATTTAATAAAATATTTTAGTCATCAAAATAAAAATATAATACAATTAAATTCATGCTAAATTTGGGGTAAACAATTACAAACTAAAAAAAAAATTATATGTTATATAATATATTATTATTGTATTATATATATAATAAAGATTCAAACAAAACCGTTATTTATGTCCATGCACAACTCAGAAATAAGCAAGTCCATAAATGATTAAAGGACAATTTATTTAAATTCTGGTAAATAAACTCTTCTTTTTTTCTGAAAAACAGCCCTATTTAAAATAAACTATCATTTTACTGTTATAAAAAATAACACAGTTACTTTAAATAATTCAAAATAAAGTAGCCTATGCAGCAACAATTTAATTGTGGCTAGTTTTAAAGAACAAAAATCCTATTTTACAATTATTTAGAAAATAAAGAGCAAACAACTTATGTTTCTATGGTAATTACGTGCATGGGTGGTTAACATAGAAATGCAAGTTATTTGCCTTTTATTGGTGTGATTCATGTTTATCCACAGCACTGCACGCGTGCGTTAGTCGAAATTTCTTTTTATGGTAGTTTTTATTCATTTTGCTGAAAAAAACAAAACAATAAAAAGACAATTATAATTGTTTTTTCAGAAGGAAACTGATTTCTAATGAAGGTTATAACTGTTTTAAACTGTAAAATATTTATGAAGGGAGACAGCTGAAGAGTCACAGATTTTTGGTCAAAGAGCCACATGTTGTTTTCATTACATTGTTTAATGACAGAATCATTTAAACATATACTGTACATTATATAATTAAAACTGCACTAACAGTTAAGTGATACGTTGTGAATATAGGCTAATAGTGCAAATATTCAGATAAATGCTTTTTAGCTTAAATAGCTCTACAGCAAACAAATGAGCTGTGGACACGTAATGACTTGCCTGATGTAAATGCAATGCTGCATTACATGTTGTTTACAGCCCTTTTTTATTGATGTTTTACTGCAACTGAAACACTCATTTGGTGATTTTATGAGAAGCAATTCATTAATGTTTATTTAATGCTTTAAGTAGATTTATTAAAAAAATATCCAAGTTCTGACCACAGGAATAATGATAACACGACAGCGAAATGGTCATTAACATAATTTTTTAAAGCATTTTTAATTCTGCTGATAAAAGAATAAAAAGCGTGGTCTCAATAAAAATCCAGGCCAACGTAAAAGGGCTTGAGTATTTGAATATGCTGTATGTCCGTTTTTTTGACTGTTAAATCATATAAATACCATAATTTTTAGCAGATATTTAACTAAGTTTACGTATTTGTTTATCTGAAAAACAATGCTAAAGTCATTTATTCTACTTTGAAACTGTGCGTTCCGTTCAGAAATGTCTGTCTTTGTTATGGTCTCTATAACCTGCCCACTGCCAGTTTACCCAATTATAGTTCAGCTCTTCAGCTTGGCTTGATGGAAAACACAAATGATTTCATTTCAGTCTTGAAGTTTCTGTTAATATAATATTATAATATTATTTAGAAAATCCAGTTAAAAATCCACAGGTTGGATGTGTTTTTTTAATGTGCTTTTTATCAGCAAAATGTAAAAATATTACAAACGTTAACATTAGCTTAGCAGGTTACATTGATGCACAACACGTGATGCACAACATTTCAGCATAAAGCAATCTGGCTATCTGGACTTAATGCAGTGTGAGGATAAAGAATGAGCCTCCTCCATTCGACCTCTTTACTTTCTTTTTTTTCATAAAGATTTGTTTTAAAACTATTTCTAAATTCAGTTCTAATTGCCAGCAAATTAATAAATGAACAGTAATTATGAAGTGTGGTAAAAAAAGTTATATCCAAACACTCGTTCTATTCTTGTTCCCCATATAATGACGCATACAGTACATTTCCAAAACCCAACAGGTGGAACAATCTAAACTTGTTTTTAGTAAATAATAATGTTTTTAGTAAATAATGTTTCGTAAAGTAAATAATACTGCTAATAATAATAACATTATACTAATGCAGGTTGTCATGAATAAACTTGAAAAAAAGCACTGGAGTGCACAAAGTGGCGCAAATGGATTTGCTATTTAAACAACATGGCGCAAAACATGAAAATGAATGTTGCACTGGTCTGAAAATAGTAATGAATCATATCAAACAGGTCTTGTGCCTATTTGCGTCGTGTATAATAGGGCTCAATATTAAAGCAGCTCACTTGGGTTGATGCAAATAATAATAATAATAATAATAATAATAATAATAATAATAATCATTATTTACCACAATTTTTTTTAAAGAATTCTTTTTGTGGGTTTTCACCTTTAATTGACAAGACAGTAGAGAGTATAGACAGGAAAGCGTGCACTGAACGAACACTGAAGTGCCATGTGTCAACACACTAACCACTACACCATTGTTGCCGACTCTCTCTCCCTCTCTCAATTCAATTCAATAATTGCTTTATTGGCATGACAATTGTTACAAATGTATTGCCAAAGCAGTTATAAAGTTTACATAAAAAGTAACATACATATATAAAAAAAAAACAAAAAACAAAACAGTACACACAGTAAATAGTAGTAGTAGCAAAAAAAAAAAAAGATGATATTTATATATAATAATTAAATAAAATATCAACAATACATCATATTATTAAAATATATCACATTAGTATTCAATATAGTTGAAGTTGAAGTCAGAATTATAAGCCCCTCTTTGAATTTTTTTTCTTTTTTAAATATTTCCCAAATTATGTTCGAATGAGTGAATGAATGAATGAGATGGCTAAACACTCCTCCCTCCTATTAACATTAGCTGCATCAGTTTGCATTTCACATTAGCATGCTTAAGCATTTCATGTATTTGTTTGTGCATACAGTTTTATATAAATGTATGTGGCTAAGCCAGAAAAAAAGCTGTTAATTAACGGTTTGCGTGATTCACAAGTGTTTAACGTTTATTCACAGTTGTGAATTGCATTATGGGATGCTAATCTCTGCTCTGTCAACTTTTGATGTTGAAAATTCAACTCTACAGTTTAACTACATGAATGAAATAACATTCAGACATATAGAAATATAGAAAAACGTATAGAAGTAACGTATAAAAATAACAGAAATTGCACTGACAGTTTATTACAAGGTTTTTATATCATAATACACAGCAATAACCCAAATAGTATATCACATTAAATTATTAAAATGTTTTTAAAAGTCACTGTTTCGAACTTTTCAAGGTTTAAAGTTGTTGGAAGAAAGATCAAGGTCCCATAAAATAAGCATAAATAATAAAAAAAGAAAACATGAATCATAAGATATGGAAAACTGCTGATTTATGGATATTTTTTACCGTGTACCTAACTTGTAAAAAAGAGTTTAATGTATTTGCAGGTGACGTTTAATCCCGATATGGCACATCATACGTCTTACTTAAAAGCTAATGCTTTTTCATCGCATAATAATGACAGTAGAAGAAGACGGAGGCACTTTCTAAGTATGTGGTTTTGACAGAAAAACCTCCCATTTTGAATTGTGAATCATTTAATAGTACAGGGACAGGTCACCTGTGCATTGCAGTGGTAAAAAAGTCCAAGATCATTTTCTTCATCTCCGCTGGTGCATGAAAAAGAGTGAGTCACCACAGGCTTACACTCATACCAGCTACTTTTTATTTGACTATTAAAAAACAATACAGAAACAGTGTTTGACATTGTGTGTCTCACAGGTATTGTCCAAAGCTTTGATTTCGAAGGAAAAGTTGTTTTGTTTTTTTATCTTGCTTTGAAAGATGTCAAAGATGTTCAATTATTAAGGCATGTCAACCCCATATTAGAAAGAAAAAGTAGAGCAGTAAAAAAAAGAAAGTTTTCAAAGAAAGTTTGGAAAGGTTAAAAGAATTTAAGCCATAATGTAAGCAACAAAGAATCTGCACAAACTGTTAAAAAAAGAAATAAAAATCTGTTAATTAACAGTTTCTCAAGTGATTCATGTTCGGTGTTGGGGAAAGTTACTTTTGAAAGTGGTGCGTTACAATATTGAGTTAAAAAGTAACAAGTCATGTTAAAGGTGCAGTAGGTGATTGTCTTCAGAAACATTTTTTGTTTTGCTGGTTGAAAGTCTCTTAACAGTCCAATAGTGATTACAGTAAATGATCTAAATGTGTTCATTTGTATTTTTATATTCTGGGTAAAGCATAAAACTATAAAATGTTCATCCAATTATATAGAGTCGGACCGACATCTCCCATAATTCCAATAAGCAGGTCAGACTGTCAGTCAGCAAATTTAGATTCGGACTTCTGCACATCTGTTCAAGCAGATCCGCCAATAGCGCGTGCCCGTCTGCATCACAAACGCATGCGCGCGAGTAAGCTGCGGGCTGCTATCACGGTTAGATAGGTAATGTTGTTTTAAAACTTAGTCAGGCTAAGCTTATGTTAGATTGTGTTGTTATGAATGACTTATATGCACAGACGTGTTGTTCAGCCACTGAAATCTCCTGGTGAAAGATTGATGTGATTATTCTCAGTTTCATAAGGTCCTTTGACAGCATCGATAATGTAGATTTATATTTAGTTTAACAAAAAAACACCAGTAAATAGCGCTATTCCGCCTAGCCTGCTTTATTGAGCTGATGTTGTTTTTATATTCACATTGGATCATTTTTGAACAATGATAGCCTTCTTATACTGTTTACCATGCTACTCTGAATATTGGCTCTGAAATAGCATGTAAGTGTGGCTAAGTAATAAATGTAATTCCTGCACGGCGCTGGCACTAACTAAATGGCGAATTACATGAACTAGTGGGTTGTCTGTCTGCTGTTGTGATTTCAGGGGGTGTGGCTTTGAATCACAGTCCCTCTCTGCCGTCCAAAAATAATATGCTAAGCGGTTAGCATAAGTAGTTAAGTAGTTACTTTTTATGGTAATGCATTACGTTACTTTTGAGTTACTTTTGCACTACCTTTTCATACCTGCCTGAGGCTTGATCTCTTTCAGAACTTAAAAACAAAGGAGCTCTGCAAATAATGAGACACTGTATAACCTCCATTTCTTTAAACAATCTTCTGACAATGTCCTTACCCAGAGCTATACATGCCATATATACATTTTAATGAAAGTGTAAAGCAATGTGTTTGCTACTTTTCTACTTTTTGTCTAACTAGTTACATAAAATAACTGTCCACCCAAGCTCATGCTGAAAACAGGCTCATTCTAAAAACAAATGTACTATATACAGTACATGAGATCTTGAGATCATTTGAGATCTCAAATTTCCCTCACGAGTGCCATTCACTCTTGCTGTTTTCGAATAAATCCATCGGAGGCGCTTAGACCCACTTTTCTATACCCAACCGACAGTGTTTTCAAAAACAATCCAGAAAAAGAAAAGCCCTCGTCTGATTTTTATCATATTTTCAAATGTTACCACATTCTCACGCTGTTATTTACTTAATTTTATTTCTTGGCTTTTGTTTTTGTCTTACTTTCTGGTACCGTTCTTCTTCGGACTCGAACCGCTTCGTCGTGGTCAACTCCTCTCTGCGTCTCAAGTCCACCAACGTACAAGAAACGCTGTCATACCGCCCGGTGGCATTCATTTTAAAGACGAAATGCAGCCCTAAATACTTTTGGCTACATAATTCGCAATCTCTAGAAATGTATACAGGGCTACATTTTCAGAATTAATCTATTCGACAAGCGACAGACCCGAAGTAATTTTTTTCCAATGGAGAGTAGTATGGCAACTGCGTTGAGTTCCGATTAATCTCACGGCAATTCGTAACTTTTTGATTTATTGGCTAATTCGTATAAATTTGTACGATCTGATTCATACAATTTAGTACGATTTGCTCATCACCCAATGACGGTTGGGTTTAGGGGTGGGGTTGGGTGCCACGCCTCCTTCTTAAAACGGTACATTTATGTACGACTGTTATTTTATGTAAGGCTGTTATTTTGAACACCGTGACAATCAACTTTTTCCCATGGTGCACGACAAAACTGAAAATTCTTTGCTACTGCCACAAGGGGGCGTATTCCGGCAGTCGTATCAAAATGTCATGTGCAGTGACGGCTTAAGAACAGTACTTCCATTGCAGAAATCTAAGGCTCTGCCATCTTTGTTTCTGCCTGTTCCTGTGTATAGCGTTTCCTCATTGAGTGCGGGTTTCATTATTAATTTAGCAAATCTTTTAAAGCTAATTAATTTAACTAAAAAGTAACTTAAATTACATGTTTTAAAAAGTAACTCAACTATCATTACTATTTCTTTAAATTACTTTATTTCTTTAATGCGATACTTTACTTGCTACTTACAAAAGTAGTATTATTACATTACTCGCATTACTTGTGTTTATTTATGGTTGTGAATTGCATTATGGGATGTTGAATTTAACTCTACAACTTAACAAAGGAAGTTTTATTGATATTTTAGTAGTTTAAAACAATACAATGTATAAAAAATAATACATAGGGAAATACAGTAAATGCTTGCTGCTAGAAAGGACAACCACTGCGTAAAACATATGCTGGATAAGTTGGCAGTTTATTGGCAACCCCTGATTAATAAAGGGACTAAGCATCAAAAGAAAATCAATGAATGGATGAATATACGGAAATAAGTCTGTAAAAGAACAGAAAATGCACTGTAAATGTTTTGTTATGTAATACACAGCATCAATCCAGACAATGTATTACATTAAACTATTAAAAAATAATAAAAGTCACTTTTTCAACCTTTTCTGAAAGTTTCCTCAAAGTTTCAGGATTGGCTAGCCCAGTCCCCAGATTTAAACATTATTGTGCATGTCTGGGGTTAGATGGAGGAGGCATTGAGGATGAATCCAAAGAATCTTGATGAACTTTAGGAGTCCTGCAAGAATGCTTTCTTTGCCATTCCAGATGACTTTATTAATAAGTTATTTGAATCATTGCAGAGATGTATGAGATAAAAATCACTTTTTCGAACTTTTCAAGGTTAACCAATGTTGAAAGAAAGCTCAAGGTGCCATAATGCAGTTCAAAAGTAAAAATAAATGGGGGAAAATAAAAACATGAATCACAAAATACAGGAAACTGCTTGTTTACAGATAATGTTTTACATTGTACATGCACAGCACATGTACTAGATGAATTTCAGCTTGCTTGCTAATGCAAATAAACAATATTCAAGCAATAAGTTAATGGAGGAAATAATATATCATGTTAAGTGTGTTCACAGCATATCATAATCTTGTGTATATGGATTTGATTTCAAACATCTTTCTGCCCTCCTGAAATGTTTTTATTTTCGTGCCACTGCATTCCCAGTGTTAGACCATCCGATAGGGCAAGCTAATTACCATTCCTTCATAAAATTCTACTGTACATCTACAGTTGAAGTCAGAATTATTAGCCTTTCTTTGGGATTTTCTTTCCTTTTTATATATTTCTCAAATGATGTTGAACAGAGCAAAGAAATTTTCATGGTATTTCAGATAATATTTTTTTCTTCTGCAGAAAGTCTTATTTGTTTTATTTAGGCCAGAATAAAAGCAGTTTTAATTTTTTAAAACCCATTTTATGGTCAAAATTATTAGCTTCTTAATACTATATATTTTTTTCATCAGTCTACAGAACAAACCATCATTATACAATTACTTGTCTAATTACCCTAACCTGCCTAGTTACCCTAATTAACCTGGTTAAGCCTTTAAATGTCACTTTAAGCTGTATAGAAGTGTTTTGAAAAATATCTAGTCAAATATTATGTACTGTCATCATGGCAAAGATAAAAAAAATCAGTTATTAGAGATGAGTTATTAAAACTATTATGTTTAGAAATGTGTTAAATCTTTTCTCTATTAAACAGAAATTGGGGAAAAAATAAACGGGGGGCGAATAATTCAGGGGGGCTAATAATTCTGCCTTCAACTGTATTTGTTTACCGTCATATGTGTGTATGTGTGTGTGTGCAATAAAGAAATATCAGCAAAAAGCTAGCTTTAGCTATAAACCTTTAAAGTAATGATCAAAGTGTAGCATATGTACAGATATGGGAGTTTTATAGTGTGGTTTAAGTTTATGCAGATTTTTTTTTTCATCTACAATTTGTTATAAATTAAATAGAAAAAGTTCTAGGAAGTTCCATATCTCTTCATCAAATAATTTTGATTGCTTCACTAGAAACTTGCAAACAACAGCAAAACAACACCCCCCTGAAAAGAGCAAGTGAATAAAAATAACAAGCAATAGGATACAAATGGCAAACTGTTTCTATGTGCTTTAACAATGTAGCATCCTCGTGTAAATCCTGTTAATCTGCATTCAGATTTTTAACTGATTTATCTTCAAATCGAGTTTGGCACAGATTTTATGCTGGGTATAGTGAAAACTAGAATATGTAAAGGACAGCAATGCTGACACCAGAAGAACATGCAAACCCTTGTCATATTCCCTTGTCAAACCCTTGTCACTATTCATCTGAAAAATTGTTGTCAGCCAATCAGATACCATGCAACTGCACTGCATTAATAGCCTGACCTCACCTTCAATTCAGCCATAGCAGACGCGATGGGAATGCATTGCTAGAATGGGCATGTGGTGGCTATAGGAGTGTGTGGTGTATCAAAACAACAGCTATTACGCTTTAGAACACCGGCTGCAGTAATTAACAGGAAATTACCCACCATGGCTTGATTTAAAGGGGGGATTCAATGAACCAAAATGCTAATCAGGTTATTTGGTGATCCACTGTTAAAATATACTCTCGATTTTTTTCACACTGTATCACCAACATATTGGTTTCTGATTTCTATCCTTCCGGGAAATATATGAATAGCAAATATGTTAGAGAACCGTTCTTTGAAATAACCCAATACCCTTGTTGTAAATCGAAACAATTTTAAGTAGGCACTGTTTATTAAAGATTTGCTCAATTGTGAGAGACTAAACCCCATCGTGTGAACCAAATTCTCAATTGCCTAAACCCATTTTTGAAATGAACCACTCATTCTGCAAAACCTTTAACAGGTTCAGGCACCTTGAACTAATTCACATTTTGCAAATGTCATGCACTATTTTTTAAACACTCACTACAACACAATGTTGCATTGCTATGCTATGTTGTTGCAAATTGCTAAACCCAAGAAGCATAGGTTAAACACAACTAAAACACATTTATTCTGATGATAAAGCTGTGCAAACTATGAGCCAGGTTTTACCACCAGTACAAAACAGAGGCATATGCACAGTTGCATTTTGTTATGGAGAAGGCTGGGGAAGGTTACAGAAAAAAATTCTGCTGCTCTGAAAGTTCCAGTGAGCACAGTGGCCTTCATCATCCGTATATGGAAGATGTTTGGAACCATCAGGAATCCTCCTAGAGCTGGCCGGCCATCTAAGCTGAGTGATCAGGGAAGAAGGACCTTAGTCAGGGAGGTGATCAATAACCTGATGGTCACTCTGTCTGAGCTCCAGCATTCTTCTGTGGAGAGAGAAGAAACTTACAGAAGGACAACCATCTGTGCAGCAATCCACCAATCAGGCCTGTATGGTAGAGTGGCCAGATGGAAGCCACTCCCCGCCTGGAACTTACCAAAAGGCATCTGAAGGACTCTCAGACTATAAGAAACAAAGTTCTCTTGTCTGATGAGACTAAAATTTTACTCTTTAGATTGAATGACAGGCGTTACCTTTGGAGAAAACCAGGCAAAGCTCATCACCGGGTTAATACCATCCCTACAGTGAAGCATGGTGGGGGCAGCATCATGCTGTGTGGATGTTTTACAGCAGCAGGAACTGGAAGACTATTCAGGATAGAGGGTAAGATGAATGCAGCAATGTACAGAGACATCCTGAATGATAGCCTGCTTCAGAGTGCACTTGACCTCAGACGGGGGCAACGGTTCATCTTCCAGCAGGACAATGACCCAAAACACACCGCCCAAAATAGCAATAGAGTGGCTTTACAACAACTCGGTGAGTGTACTTGAGTGGCCCAGCCAGAGCCCAGACCTAAATCCTATTGAACATTTCTGGAGAGATCTGCAAATGGCTGTACACTATCACTTCCCATCCAACCTGATAGAGCTTGAGAGGTACTGCAAGGAGGAATGGGCAAAAACTCCCAAAGACAGATGTGCCAAGCTTGTGGGATCATATTCAAAAAGACTTGAGGCTGTAATTGCTGCCAAAGGTGCATCAACAAAGTATTGAGCAAAGGCTGTTAATACTGATGTACATGTGATTTTTCAGGTTTTTTATTTTTAATAAGTTTGCAATTTCAAAAACTCTTTTTCCACATTGTAATTATGGGGAATTGTGTGCAGAATGTTGAGGAAATAAATAGCATTTAATAGGGATGTAACGGTATTGTAAATACCGTCATACCGCAATATTAATTTTTTTCGATATTACCGTAGTCGCGTGACTCAGTAAAACTATAGGTCTTCTGAGAAAATTTGCTCAGGCGAATGAAGCGAACGGGAGGTACCGGAAACTACAATTCCCATCAGCCCAGGCTTGGCCATAATCCCTTATGGTCTGTTGTCGCTACAGATCCAGTAATGCGGAAATGGAGTGTGCTGCTAGAAGCGGGGATGAAAAAGAGCTGGAAAACCCTAAAGCGGGTGTTGTCGCCGCGCGCGTACTGAATAGCGGTGTTGTCGCGCGAGTTCTTATCAGCTGTGTTGTCGCGCGCGTACTGAATAGCGGTGTTGTCGCGCGAGTTCTTATCAGCTGTGTTGTAGCGCGCGTACTGAATAGCGGTGTTGTCGCGCGAGTTCTTATCAGCTGTGTTGTCGCGCGCGTACTGAATAGCGGTGTTGTCGCGCGAGTTCTTATCAGCTGTGTTGTCGCACGCGTACTGAATAGCGGTGTTGTCGCGCGAGTTCTTATCAGCTGTGTTGTCGCGCGCGTTCTAATCAGCTGTGTTGTCGCGCGCGTACTGTAAAGCGGGGACGGAGGGTGTGTCACGTCGCGGGGGCGCTTTTGATCATTTTGGAAGGGCACTTTCTATCCAAGACTAAAAAGGGCATGTGCACTGCACAGGTTGAGCCCTGTGTGTGCACGTGCCTGCAAGTTGGGAAATACGACTAATAATCAGTCATGGGGACTGCAGAAACACAGCACACTGTTCAGATTGATGCAGACATGAGATCTCTATCTCACTCATGGTTTGTCCTCTCAAGTGGGGGAAAGACAATGCACAACGTTACCCACTGCTGTCAACCTGGGCCAGGTCATATCTCTCTTGTCCAAGAAACCTCAGTCCCAAATGAGAGGGTTTTTTTCTGTTGCAGGGGACATTGTAAATGCCCAGAGATACCAGCTTTTACCAGATTATATTTATATGATAATTTTCCTTTAAACCCATCTCTATCTAAGTGAGTGAGTGATTAAATGTTGAATGTGATGAGTTTTCAACACTACTAAATTGAAACTTAATTTTTTTACATGGTTTAATATTTTTTTGTTATTAAAATTGAAGTTCCTGTTTCAAAGCTTACAGATAGATGGCTAATTTGTATGTCATTGACACTTTTGGCACTTTTTTGGAGTATTTTCATAAGTTTTGTTTTTTTCTGTAAATGATTCAATAAATACCGTACCGTGACATTCATACCGAGGTATTACCGTACCGTGAAATTCTGATACCGTTACATCCCTAGTATTTCAGAATGTCAGAATATATATATATGCAGATTGATTCCAGATAAGGCAGATGACCGTAGTGTGCTCCTCAAACTGAGGAGGTTGACTGAGTGGTCTGTAGATGTGCAGTCATTTGTGTGCAGGCGAAGAAGTGCGGGGAATCGCACATCTGTGTGTAGTGCGCTGTTGATTGTGCAGGTGTTGGATGTGAATTTACATAGCTTCATTATCTGTTGCCTGTCTCTTTGCGACCCACTGACAGATGGAGGTGGGCACAGAGATCTGGCTCTGGGGGAGGCTTGGTATGATTGTGTTGATAGCTCAACTAAAGAACACAAATAAGATCTTTGAATAAGTTCATGATATGCCCACGTGTTGCAGAATGTAGTGCAGCCCTAGTGAATAGATGTTGTTATACTTAACATGTGTAGTATACTTAAATACAGGGGTTGGATAATGATAATAATAATTTCTTACATTTATTTAGCGCTTTTCTGGCCACTCAAAGCGCTTTACACAATGGGGGGGAATCTCCTCATCCACCACAAGTGTGCAGCATCCACCTTGATGACGCGACGGCAGCCATTTTGCACCAGACCGCACACCACAACAGCTGATTGGTGGAGAGGAGACAGAGTGATGAAGCCAATTGAATATGGGGATTGTTATTAGGCCATGATGGACAAAGGCCAGTGAGTAAATTTGTCCAGGATGCCGGGGTTAAACCCCTACTCTTTTCGAAGGACATCCTGGGATTTTTAACGACCACAGAGAGTCAGGACCTCGGTTTAACGTCTCATCCGAAAGACGACGCTCACTGAGCAGTATAGCGTCCCCGTCACTATACTGGGGCATTAGGACCCACACAGACCGCAGCTTGGGCGCCCCCTGCTGGCCTCACTAACACCACTTCCGGCAGCAACCTAGCTTTCCCATGTTGTCTCCCATCCAGGTACTGACCGGGCGCGGCCCTGCTTAGCTTCAGTGGGCGACCATGTGAGAGTTGCAGAGAGCTAGCTGCCGGCAATAATAAAACTGAAACACAGGCCAATTTAGCGTTGGAGGTTTTATAGCTAATTCTGACCACTCTGGTGGTCCAACAGGAGTAACTGTGGACAAGAAGGCTCTTCGATGTGGTCTTTCTCACATCTGGGAGAGTTATGGTGTGGAGAAGCCCCTAAGGCCCCGTTTACACTAATGCGTTTTAGTTTGAAAACACGTAAGTTTTGCTACAGTTACGCCATTCGTCAACACCATGCGGGGGCTAATAATTCTGACTTCAACTGTGTATATATATATATATATATTTAAAAAAAAAAAAAAAAAAAAAAAAAAAAAATATATATATATATATATATATATATATATATATATATATATATATATATATATATATATATATATATATATATATATATTATTATTATTATTAAGAATAGTAGTGACATAAAAAACGTAATTCAATTCACTAGAACTTTAATGTTATTTTAAACAAAAAGTAGTCCACTCAATAAAAATAGTAAAAACACAAAAACTTAAAATACATAGTTATACAGTAGATTTAATTATATCCCAGTGGCAATTTTTTTTTTGTATAAATCAACTTTGCTACTTAAGTGCATTTTTAAGTAACCCCAAAGTATATTTCAAAAGCATTACTTAAAAAGTAGACAGAAAGTATACTTTGTTAATTTTAGTTTCAAAGAACTACACTGATAACACGCTCGAATAAACGTCTTTTTCGTAAGAGTAAGCCATTCTCCTCATCTCCTGATCTGCGTCTGTTTCCTGCCAGGAGGTTTCAGCTTTTCTCATCTGTCGCTTCAGTTCAGATGAAGGAAATGGGTTTTAGACCAAGAGTGTCAGCTCTTAAGTACTTTCTCAATAGCACAGGAAGAGAGAGGCTCAATTAGGTGTTGATCTTATGAGACACTAATCAGTGCCGGAAATGTCAGAGCACCAGTGATGGTCTTGGACCTCATTGAGCGCTTGAGGGGAAAAAGAAGGGAAAAAAAACCCTCACTCAATTAAGATTTTTTTTTTTTTTAGCAGATTTTTTTGATTTATACACACCTTACATACATAATTTATTGTTCAGCTGAGCAATTGCGTGGTTCAGGTCTCAATAACATAACTTATGTTTTCTTGAGGGACTGCATCCATCTCTGCAATGATTCAAATAACTTAATAAAGTCATCTGGAATGGCAAAGAAAGCGTTCTTGCAGGACTCCCAGAGTTCATCAAGATTCTTTGGATTAATCTTCACTGCCTCCTGCTTCATCTTACCCCAGACATGCTCAATAATGTTCATATCTGGTGATTGGGCTGGCCAATCCTGGAGCACACTGACCCTCTTTGCTTTCTGGAACTTTAATGTAGAGGTTTCCATCCACTCTGCAGATGTCTCTTACCCCACATACTGAATGTAACCCCAAACCATGATTTTTCTTTCACCTAACTTGACGGATTTCTTTGAGAATCTTAGGTCCATGCGGACTGGAATCTATGACAAGACTTTTGTCTGGTGGTATAGTCAGCTCATTTTATGTGTCTGCATATGTATGCATGTGTGTATGTTTGTTAAATTATCATTAATATCATTACCATCATATCCAGTTAAGATCTAAATCTGCCACAATTGACTGAATCCTACAAGACAGTCTGCAGCAGTTTTTATCAGTGAATGCATCTGAATCAACATTCAGCTCTTAAATGTCAGCTCTAGATTTAGCTGTGTAAGTTGCCACAGGGGTTATATAACATCTACGCCCATTCCTCCAGGCACCTCTCATATTCGGAGGATCACAATGATTTCTTTAAAAATAGAAATGGCTTCTTCAAGAACACTCCCATGACTCATAAAGCTTATGAAAGTTAGCAGAGTCTCAGAAGAACGTTAATCAAATTACACTATTGTGTATTTCAGTAGTTTTTATAGCATTTAGTAGACTTAAGTCTGTATTATTACTTCATTACTTTAGTTAATACGTTTTTCATAATATACAGTTGAAGTCAGAATTATTAGCCCCCCTTTAAATTTTTTTCTTTTTTTAAATATTTCTCAAATGATTTTTAACAGAGAAAAGAAATTTTCACATTATGCCTGATATATTTTTTCTTCTGAAGAAAGTCTTATTTGTTTTATTTTGGCTAGAATAAAAGCAGTTTTTAATTTATTAAACACCATTTTAAGGTCGAAATTATTAGCCCCTTTAAGCTAGATGTTTTCTGATAGTCTACAGAACAAACCTCAGTTATACAATAACTTGCCTAATTACCCCAAACTGCCTAGTTAACCTAGTTAAAGCTGTATATAACTGTCTTGTAAAATATTATTTACTGTCATCATGGAAAAGATAAAATAAATCAGTTATTAGAAATAAGTTTTTAAAACTATTATGTTTAGAAATGTGTTGAAGAAATATTCTCTCCGTTAAACAGAAATTGTGGAAAAAATATACAGTTGGGCTAATGCTTCTGACTTCAACTGTATATGCATGTTTGTATCAGAGTATGGAACACTTATATACATTCATAGATAGATAGATAGATAGATAGATAGATAGATAGATAGATAGATAGATAGATAGATAGATAGATAGATAGATAGATAGATAGATAGATAGATAGATAGATAGATAGATAGATAGATAGATAGATATATAGATAGATAGATAGATAGATAGATAGATAGATAGATAGATAGATAGATAGATAGATAGATACACAGACTAGATAGATACACAGACTAGATAGAGAGATAGATAGATAGACAGACAGACAGACAGACAGACAGACAGACAGACAGACAGACAGACAGACAGACAGACAGACAGACAGACAGACAGATAGATAGATAGATAGATAGATAGATAGATAGATAGATACACAGACTAGATAGATAGATAGATAGATAGATAGATAGATAGATAGATAGATAGATAGATAGATAGATAGATAGATAGATAGATAGATAGATAGATAGATAGATAGATAGATAGATAGATAGATAGATAGATAGATAGATAGATAGATACACAGACTAGATAGATACACAGACTAGATAGAGAGATAGACAGACAGACAGACAGACAGACAGACAGACAGACAGACAGACAGACAGACAGACAGACAGATAGATAGATAGATAGATAGATAGATAGATAGATAGATAGATAGATAGATAGATAGATAGATAGATAGATAGATAGATAGATAGATAGATAGATAGATAGATAGATAGATGCACACAGTATATGCATACATACATACATACATAACCAGAAAACTGTGACAGTGGGGCAACAACCAGTAACTGTTTGGCCTATTGTATATAACACAAACCCAAACAATAAGTATACATCTATGCATTGTAATAATTAAATTTTGGAATTTTAGAATTTAAATTGTACCATGGTTTGACTAAATACCACATTCTGATTGGCTTCAAAGGGCCCTATCTTACAAGGTGCAAGACGTAATTGGCGCGAATTGTTGCTATTTTGAGACCAGCGCAATCCTAATTTCATGTTTTGGGACATGTTGTTTAAATAGCAAATCCATATGCACCATTTTGTTGACTTATGTGTGTTCTGATCTAAAAAAGAGGTGTTTCAAGGCATATTGTTGGCGTATTGCTCTTTTGAAGAACTGAAATAGGCGCCACGCCGTTGACCAACTTAAACCTGGTCTAGTCCAGCGCAGAGATCACCTATGAATGTCCAAAATGTGTACACATTGCTTAATATACAAAGGATGTACAGCAATACACAAACATCTTTACATGTGAATAAAATTAAAGAATTAAAATATTACAAAATTATTATTTTCTACATAAATATATAAAAAAATGACGTCCATGTCTTCTTCATGTCGGGGAGCTTTTTTTTTAGTTTAATCATGACAATTTGCATTTGTATAACGTTATTATGATTAGCAGTATAATTTATTAAATGTATTCATATATTTGTTTTAATAAAAACAAGTTTAGATTTGTCCACCTGTCAGGTTTTGGAAACGTATGCATCACCATGTGGGGCATAAGAACAGGACGTGTGTTTATAAATAACTCAGTTTTTTGACCACACTTTGTTATTATTGTCCATTCATTCATTTGTTGGAAATTAGATTTAATTAAATTAAATTACAGTTTTTGCACTTAAACTAAATTAAATATGTCGACTAATGGATGTCTTCAGTGGAGTGAGTACAACACCGTTCCCTTATTCCACGAAAGTGGAGTACAGTAAATGGAATAAAGTAACAAGTTAAAGTAAAATAAAGAAAAAGTAAAGAGGCTCGTTCTTTATCTTTCTGCTACATTGGCTGTTAAACTGTTTTCTCACTAGAGAAGCATTCAGTTTTTTCTCTTACAAAGTCTGCCATGTAAATAGCAAATGCATCATGGAGCGATCCAACTGACTCTTAACGGGAATGGGAGACGAGACTTTGATTGTTTATTGTACGTTATACTCGAAACTCATTAAGAGAATAAGCACAACCTTGTTAAACCATGCGCCGGAGCGTATTTTTCCATCGTTGAAATAGCAAAAGTGGACTCGGACATGCCCTTAATGCTTTTGCGCCATGCGCTTTAGACTTTGTGTCTACATTGTTAAAATAGAGGCCAAAGTGTGCAATAAAAGCATTAAACACATGTAGTTCCAGTAGATTCATCACTGTTTTTTTTATCAGTCTGCAACATGATATCTTTTGTAGCAAGGGTAAGTAGGCAGTAATCACACAGCAGAAGTATATTGCTGTCAATACTTACACATATACAAGATTTCCTGGAGTCGAGTGTGCAGCAATACAGTCTTCCTGGAAACAAGTCTGATCAGATAAAACAAGCTGTGTTGTTTACCTTAGTCTGTCTACATACACACCCTTTTGATTTTACTTATGTTTTGCTGACAGATCATATTGGGAATAACATTAGGGATACACTAAGGAGATCTATCCTCTACACAATGCACAATGCAAAGAAAGCAATCAGTGAAGTGTGGCTTTATTGGACACCCTTCATCTCCCGGTTTCACAATAAAAGTCCCAATACATAGTAAATATTCTATATGAGCTAAGCTAAATGTAAAAATAAGGCAACAGTCTTTTTTTTTGGCTACGAAATGTCTGATAAAGAACTTGACTTAAACTTCATGCAAATTTTGAGGGCGTATTAATTAATAGTCATGTGTCCGTAGTAAGTCCATGTTTTGTTCTCATAAGCTTTATTTTTCACTGGGGTTTTACGTTCTTGAGATTTACTCAATAACAAGGAAACAATGGTGTTTAACGCTTACAGTATGGCCATTTCCATCTACTGAACTTTAAAATCTGAGTTATGCAGACATGCAGATAAGTGTATCTAGATTGGATTGGATTGGATTGTTTGTTTGTTTGGTTGGTTGGTTGGTTTGCTGGATGCATGGTTGGTTGGGTGGATGGTTGGATGGTTGGTTGGTTGGTTGGTTGGTTGATTGGATGATTGTTTGGTTGGATGGAAGGTTGGTTGGATAGTTGGTGGGTTGGATGGATGGATGGATGGATGGATGGATGAGTGGATGGTTGGTTAGTTGGTCGGATTTATTTAATGACAGAGAGGCAGACATTTTTTTTTCACTTGGTTTGTATGGATTCTGTTTGAATGTTTCACAAGGTAGAGCAGGGCACAATTATGTTGTGATTTGTGTTAACATGGAATTTTTAACTTCAAACTGCATCATGATCACAGAAACACAACTAACTGGTAGGGGATTCTCCACAATTTCATGTACAAGTGCTGGGCTAGCTTCAGAGATGTATGCTTCATAGAGAAGACTTCCACTCACACAGACATCTCAAGAGTCTGGGTAACATAATGAAAGCATACGGACAATCAAAAGCCTAGCATGACACGAAAACTTAATTTTGACTTTGATTGATTGATTGATTGATTTATTGATTGATTGATTGATTGATTTTTGTCTTCTGTTTCAGTTCTGCCAAGTCACACATGTGGAAACCCAGGGTTGATACCCAGAGGAATTATCCATGGGACAAGGTACAACGTTGGTGACAAGATCCGCTACAGTTGTGTAATGGGATATGTTTTAGAGGGGCATGGAGTACTCACCTGCATAGTGAGCCCAGGAAGTGGAGCATCGTGGGATTTCCCAGTACCATTTTGTAGAGGTAAGTTGCTAAATTCATACAAGGACAATAAGTTAAAAAGTAGTTTAAAAGGGTTTTTGGAATATATTCTCAACACCATGTTTGTATGCAAGGATAACATAGGCTGTGTAGGATCATGGGGTGTTATGATCTGAGTGTATGTCAACTTATGCATATCTTTGTTTATGTCAAGTTGTCATAACAAAGCCATCCCAAGCAATGTCATCTTTTGTAATTAAAATGACATAACTGAGTGAATAGCCATTAATGACAGTTGTCAAATGCATGCATAACATCATCTTCATTTTTATGTCCATATCATGATTATAAAGTTGTCGTGAAATTATTATAAACACCCCATTCAATTATTGTGTTATCATAGCAAGTTTACAACATTAGCACAAATAAATGCAATAGCACAAATATACGAAGAGCAAAATGTTTTGTTGATTGATTGGTTGATTGATTGATTGATTCATTCATTGAATCATTCATTCATTCATTCATATCAGATAAGTCTAACAGTAGTATTAAGATAAGGTAAGCTAAAGCAGGGGTTCTCAACTGGTTTGGCCATGGGACCCACATTTTTACATGGTCATCAAGCCGCGACCCAAATTTTTAGGAACTATAATACAATTTTAGGAATTATACTTAATTTGTATTTATTTGTTAACATAAACAAGTAGTGACAGATAAATCATAAGAAATTCACCAAGACTTACAAATAAACAATATTTTATTGTTGTCATTTAACACAACGGATCAAATTATAGAAATATTACAAAGTAAAAATGACAAATACTGTTAATAAAACATGTTTTCTGGTTTCTAAATGTTGTTTTAATTTAGGAGGTTTCATGCTCTCATGAGAGCACCTCACTACATATGACACTGAGGCTTTAAGTCTTTTTTGTTGTCAATAAATATATCCATATATCCATATACATATTCGGGGTCTTACTTACGCTTGACATATTTGTTGCAATATTTAAATGAAATTTCACATGTCAAACAGTAGGGTTGTCACACACGCATTTCAAAATAAAAGTCTGATATAAGCAAAAATAAGTAAAAAATGTAACTTTTGTTGTTTTTTTTTTTTTTTAACACACATTCCGCGATCCACTGAAAATGTTCCCGCGACCCACTTTTTGGATCACGACCCACCAGTTGAGAAACACTGAGCTAAAGTATTAGTATGGAGTATTCAACTATCAACTTGAGAATGGGATAGTCCCAATAGAAAACTGTACCGACACAGTTTAAATTTTCTTGAACTTCTATGTTAAGCTGCTTTGACCCAATCTACATTGTAAAACAACTATAGAAATAAAGATCCATTTTATTAAATATTTAATACAGTTTTACTAATTCTACTATTGCAAATCTTTTTAAAAACGTTTGTGCTATTTTCTCCAGCCGAAGGATCATGTGGTGGGACATTACGAGGAACAACGGGAACTATATCAAGTCCACACTTTCCTTCGGAGTATGAGAACAATGCGGATTGCACATGGAGTATTCTGGCTGAGCCAGGGGACACTATTGCCCTAGTGTTTACAGACTTCCAACTTGAGGACAGATATGACTTTCTGGAGATCAGTGGCACAGAAGCACCATCAATATGGTAAGCAAAATCCCCTCTTTTGCTTTATTAAATTGTTATGTTTATACAATGTCAAGCAACAGCGACAGTTTATACATTAATTTTAGCAGTACGAATGACTTTTTGCACCTCAATACAATGTATGTTGGGTACAACTTGGAACGGTCAATGATTTGCTACTTCAAACAAAATCTCTGTTGTTACTGTGAACATCTGTGTAGAATCATCACAAAGTCTATTATTGCTGATGTAAACTTGCATATGATATTGCAATATGTTTTTACTTCCAAGGAAGTAAATCACAATCAAAATGTGTTCTTTGCACATTCAGAAATCATACAAGTGAATGATATTCATAACCATCTGCTGTTTTAATAAAAACAAACAGAGGAAATGTAATGATTGCAAGCCTTCCACTGATTTTGATCGTATATTTAAAATATGTAAAAAAAAAAAAAGTACTTAGTCTCGTTTTGAGGGTCATACTCGATGCTTCTTTTGTTAAAAGCAAAACAGCGTAGGTTCTGATCTCTCTTGTAATGATTTAACTTCAGTTCAGATGCAAAAAAAAAAAACAAAAACTCTAAGTGCTGTCTGAAATTAAGCATTTTTCTCAGACTTCTATGTTTATGCTGGGTTATTTCATTTTAATGACCATAAAAAGAACATATTCTTTGCCATGAAAGTGAAATTACTGAAGCTACACACATGAGACTGATAAAAATGCTCAGTTTTGAAGAACATTTCAGGTGGAATTTAGAGGTTTTTACACCTAAACATCTCTGAACCCTCAAATTTATATAAAACACTATAAAATGTGCCATAAATGTAGTCTACATGAAACCTGCACTCTTTTCCAAGGCTAAAGTCTTGTGAAAGTTGTGTGTGAGGAATGGATTGCAACTCATTAACCACGTAAAATCTTTTAATTTGGAATGTAACTTTTCATGTTCACTGGCAAAAAATAAAAAAATAAAAAAATAAAATAATAATAATAATAATAATAATAATAATAATAATAATAATAATAAAAACACGGGACTAAATTATATTAAAATGAAAACCTTAAAATTTATTTCAAGATAAAGTATTGCTTGGACATCACAGAGGATGTGTGTGAAACAAACACATTAAGTAAACTTCATCTAGTAAACTAGTCTCATCCCAAAGGAATTTAGATCAATACTCAAAAGAAAGATTAAACAGTGCTCTCAGAAAAAAAAAATGACATGCCATTGATCACACTAATTATTTCTTGCTCTGACTATTTTACTTCTCATATTGAGGATCACCAAAAAATATATACGCTGCATAGATGAAATATAGCCCTAATTATAATTATATTCAGACAGACAGAGATGTGTTTTTAGTTATATTTTGTTGCTTCAATGTATATGAAAACTCAGTTAGGGAAGATTATCTACCTGTGCATAAACATATAGGGCCCTATCATACACCCGGCGCAATGTGGCGCAAGCCACGACACAACTGTTGTTTGCTAGTTTCAGCTTGGCCCAAAGGGTCGTTCTGATGTTTTGCGCCACGCTGTTTAAATAGCAAATGCATTTGCGCTCATATGTGCGCCCGTAGGTGTTCTGGTCTAAAAAGGGAGGCGTGTTGAGGTGTATTGCCAGCCTGATCTCACGAGAAAACGAGTTCAGTCGTACGAAATGGTACG
This sequence comes from Danio rerio, assembly GCF_052040795.2. NCBI lineage: Eukaryota > Metazoa > Chordata > Actinopteri > Cypriniformes > Danionidae > Danio > Danio rerio. Next base: position 6,792,669 of record NC_141033.1, read on the forward strand.
ATTTTAAAAAGGAGGCATGGCACCTGACCCCACCCCTAACCCCAACCGTCATTGGGGGATAAGCAAATCGTACTAAATTGTACGAATTAGATCGTACGAATTCATACGAATTAGCCACTAAATGAAAAAGTTACGAATTGCCGTGAGATTGTGTTGGTGAGATTGTGTTGCTGGCGCGTTGCTAGTTTGAGAAGCTATAATAGTTTTTTTCAATAGACCAGAACAAAGCCGGTCTATTGTCCAGCGCAGAGCACGTTCGTTATGTGCCTCGCTTACACACTGCTTAATACACACAAGATTTAGAGCAATACGCAAATATCTTTACATATGAAAAAGAATGAAAATATTAAGGATATATATAGGATATAATAAGAATTTATATAGGATATAAATATAAAGGGTTAAAATATTACAAAACAGATTATTTTTGAGCCAAAATAAATATAAAAACCATACTTTCATGCCTTCTTCATCTCGAAGGGCTTTTTTAGGTAGATTTGCCCACCTGGATGTCCATACAGCAGTGTTTATTAACGCGTGTCCTGTCACATTTGCCGTGCAAAAACTAAAAAGCTAAATGTGTGTGTGCACGCGCACACATTTTTATAACATTGCGTGTGACGCATCGTTGCAAAAAGGCTTGAATTATTTCTCAACAAACATATCAAACAAGTTTTTACCGTAGTAAGGGAGATCTGCTTCATTCTTATCTGTCACTGTGCTGCTTATCTATGTGAAGGCTACAGAAATCCCTGGCTCTGACACTTTACAGACAAATTCTGGAGACACAAAAGACGTATATTAAATCTTAAAAAAAGGGGATAAAATAGTTTATTTTATTGTTTGTTTGTTCTCCTCACCTGTTTTTGTCCTCACATATTCTTCTATTTACAAAAGGTTGCAGTTGTCACCAAGTTCAATCCTAGTGAGAGAGAGTAGCATGCAAAAGGCTTTACCTGAACTCTATTAACTTTAAGCTCCGTGAATAAAATTGTTCTTGGTCTTGATGTGTGAGAATAGATGCTTTACACCTCGCAAATACTTTGCTTTCTGCTTTACCAAAGCAGGTTTGAAATTACACAAACTTGCTGCAAGAGAGCAATAAGATTACTTCGCCGGGCTGGCGATGAAATAACAACAGCAGTTGTTAAAATTGTAGTGAAATAATATCAGGATGTTTGTTCCTGCTATTAGCTGCATCAGCATTATGCACATGTTGGGAACAAAATGGATGCTACATTATCTTGATGGGGTTGGTATTAATTAAATGTCTGTGGAAAGACAAGGTTTAACGTATAACTTTTTTGCACATTCAGAAAAAAGCAGAGTACAAACTTTGCTGTTAATCATCAATTAAACTGTTATGATTCAGTTATATTAATTACACGAAGGGCAATCAAAACACACATGCTGTGTAGTTGTAATGAAAAACATACACTCACTGGCCCTTTCGCCATCAGAGCTGGCTTAATTCTTCATGGAATACATTCAACAAGGTACTGAAAATATTCCTCTGGGATTTTGGTCTATTTTGACAATATAGCATAAGGCAGTTGCTGCAGATTTTTTGGATGCACATGATGTGAATCTCCCGTTCCACCACATCCCAAATATGCTCTATTGGATTGAGATTTGGTGACTGTGGAGGCCATTTGAGTACAGTGATCTCATTGCCATGCCCAAGAAACCAGTCTGCAATGATTTGTGCTTTATGAGGTGCAACAGCGACTTTCAGATGGTAGGGTCATTATTTGGCATCAACAACATGAAAGCGTGGATGCATGCTGCCTTGTATCAACGGTTCAGGGTGGTGATGGTGATGTACTGGTGTGGGGGATATTTTCTTAGCACACTTTGGACTCATTAGTACTAATTGAGCATCTTGTCAACAACACAGCCTACCTGAGGATTGTTGCTGACCATGTCCATCTCTTTATGGCCACAATGTACCCATCTTCTGCTGGCTACTTCCAGAAGAATAACGGTCCTTGTCATGAAGTGTGAATCATCTCAGACTGGTTTCTTGAACATGACAGTGAGTTCTTGTACTCAAATGGCCTCCACAGTCACCAGAACTCAAACCAAAAGAGCACCAGTGGGATATGGCGGAACGGGAGATTCAAATCATGAATGTGCAGCCGACAAATCTGCAGCAACTGCATGATGCTATCATGTCAATATGGACCAACATCTCAGTATCTGGATTAAGGCAGTTCTGAAGGCAACAGAGGGACTAACCCGGTACTAGTAAGGTGTACCTATTAAAGTGGCCGTTCCGTGTATATCAAAACAGGTCTTCTGTATATCTGCAGTCTAGGAATTCAGAACAAAAAATAAGTTTGAAAATATGCCTTAAAAAAATTCAGTGGTCTTAAATTTTAGCTGTTTACTATTCAATTTAAGAAATTCAAATACCAATTAAGAAATACAAATAAAACAAATGGCATGTAATATTCAGTTTTATTAAGTTACTATTGTTAGTATTTTAATTTACAATTCTAATATAGGTTGTTTTGGCATATTTTAAGCTCTATAAGTAAACAAGAAGTTAATGTCTGAACTCAAATATCAAATATATTAGCGGTAGAACTGTGAGAGAGCACAGACATCTTTATGAATGAACAAAAAGTTTATTTTGGGGATGCAGAAGAAAATAAATATATAATAAATGAATATTAAAATCTCATAGACATCAGATACTGCTGCATTATCGAAGTATTGATTTCCCTGTGTTTCTGTCTTACACTTCTGGGAGTAATGCATTTCCTGCCTGAGAGATGTCTGAGAGCTTTACAGCCATATGTGACATGAGTGTGAAGAAAAGGCTGTGAGTTATTCTTGCTTCGCAGGCACTGGTATGGCATTTAACAAAACAGGTCTGCTATAGTTTCATATGGATTACTGAAACGCTGGCTCAATGAGGACCCGAGTCTCTTCCATGACATTCAGAAGCATTTTCATTATTGATCGCGTTACTGTGGCATTATAAAAAGAAAACCTGGCCAGTTTTAATAGGATAAGCAGTATATTTTGACCTCAGACATTTCATTCCGAATCAATCAAAAAGACTCCAGAAGGTCAGTAAGTACTTATACCTTGAATGATGTTCAGGTTGATGCTGCTGAATATGATGGGAGGCTCTATGTGTGTTTATGTAGCTGATTCGCTGATTTTTATCCATTCATTCATTAGTCCATCCACCCATCCATCCATCTTTTAATCCATTTATTATCCATCCATCAATCCGATCCATCCTTTTATTCATTTATACATCCGCCGTCTGTCCATCCACATATCCATCCATCCATCCATTTGCCTCTCCATTTATCCATCCATCCACCAACCTTTCATTCATCTAACCATCCACTATGCATCCATCCATTCGCTCATCTATTCATTCGTTCATCAACAATCCCATTCATCATCCATCCTTTCATCCCCTATCCATCCATCAGTTCATTTATTCATTCACCCCTCCATTCATTTATCCATTTATCTATCCATCCATTCATCTGTTCATCCATCCATTCATTAATTCACCCTTCCACCCACTCATCCATCCATTCATCCCTTATCCATCCATCCATACATCCATCCATCCATCCATCCATCCATCCATTAATTCACCCCTCCACCCACTCATCCATCCATTCATCCCTTTTCCATCCATCCATCCATCCATCCATCCATCCATCCATCAATTCATTCATCCATTCATCCATTCATCCATTCATCCATCCATTCATCCATTCATCCATCCATACATCCATCCATCCATACATCCATTAGTTCATTCATTCATTCATTCATTCATTCATTCATTCATTCATTCATTCATTCATTCATCCCTCCATCCATTCACCCCTCTATCCATTTATCCATTCATCCATTCATTCATTCATCTATTCATCTACCATCTATCCATTCACCCCTCCATTTCTCCATTCATTTATTCGCCCATCCACCCACTCATCCATTCATCCATCCTTCCATTCATTCATTCATTCATTCATTCATTCATTCATTCATTCATTCATTCATTCATTCATTTATTCATTCATCTAACATCCATCCATCCATCCATCCATCCCTTCATCCATTTATACACCACCCATCCATTAATCCTTTGTCCATCCATCCATCCATCCATCCATCCATCCATCCATCAATCCATCCATCCATCCATCCATCCATCCATCCATCCATCCATCCATCATTCATTCAGTTATTCATCCTTCCATCCATCATTCCCTCCATCTGTTTATCCATTAATTCATTCATTCATTCACCCCTCCATCTATTTATCCATTCATTCATCCATCCATTCATCCATCAATCCAAGCAGAAGGAAAGTGGGTGAATGAATGAGGATGCTGTTTGAATGTGCTTTGCTGTTTAATAAGAATCACATTGGTTTTGGAGCTTCGCTGGCTGTGGTATTAAGCTGATTTGAGACTTGAAAGTTCAAGTGCCTGTTTTTTTTTATTTATTTTTTATTGGGTGATGATGATTATGAGTATTGAAAGTGGTCTTGCAAGGTTCAAAGTTGTTTCAAATGGCCCAAAGAGGCAAGCTCGTGCAAGTCGTTGACGCAAGAACATCAGCTTAATCAAAGGTGACAAATGAATGTACTCTCAAGTCAAGATTTCAAGCTGGTGTGAGTATTAACATGTTTATGATGGGTGAGATCAGCTACAAGACTGCAATGAGGAGTTTTAAGTCACTTAGTGCTTCACACAGAGACAAGCTTGGAGCATGCACAAGTAAATGGAACTTCACTTTAAATTTCAAAGGTCTTCAGAGAGTCCATACTACTGTTTAATTAAAAGTTAAGTATTGACTTGTTTAGGTCAAAGGTGGCCTTTGTAAACAATTAGAGCTGTTGGCAAAAGAAACAATCTGATCCACATATTAATCACAGATCATTTTTCATGTGTTTCTTTAGTTTATTGTATGTGTCTTGTTCTGATTAGTTGTTTTAACCTGAAACTGATCTGCACACACTCATATTAACTGGCCCATTTCAGAACACAGAGTTCTTTTGTATTCCTGGATTATTTACAATTGCAAACTGGACTGTTCTCTCGTTTACGGATTGTTTGCTGATTGCCTTGATCTCTGTTTGTATCCTTGTATCTGATTGCTTGCTGCCAGCTCTGACCACTGTCTGGAATTCATTCATTCATTTTCTTTTCGGCTTAGTCCCTTTATTAATCTGGGGTCGCCACAACGGAATGAAACACCAACTTATCCAGCATGTTTTTTTTACACAGCGGTTGCTGTTCCATCTGCAACCCATCACTGGGAAACATCCATTTACATTCATACACTCACATTCATACACTACAGACAATTTAGCTTCACCTGTATTCACCTGTATCGGATGTCTTTGGGAGTGTGGGGTAAACCGGAGCACCCGGAGGAAACCCACGCACACCTGGGGAGAACATGCAAACTCGGACCCATCCGAGGCTCGAACCAGTGACCTTCTGGTCAAATTCCCTCTCAGCCCTTAATCGTCATGACTTCCTAATCATCCCCGTCCACTGAATTGGCTCTGACACTGTCTCTCTACAACACCAGTAGCTGGTGTGTGGTGAGTGCACTAGAGCCGTTGTCCTCTGGCTGCCGTTGCATAATCCAAGTGGATACTGCACACTGGTGGAGGTGTGGAGATACCCCTCCAGCCCCTCTCCTACCTCATGATTGTGAAGCGTTTTGGCTGTATGGCCATAAATGCGCTATATAAATACACATTACATTATCGGAGTCTTTAAACGGTGAACTTCACTTCTGATTGGTTTTGTACATAATTACGGAATTGGAAACTGACAGACCTAAGAAATGACAGCTGGAGAGAGAGAGATCAAGAAACACTTGGGCCCTAACACAGGTCCTGCTCACATCAACCAACCAGGTTGATGTACTGGTGTTGACTTTGTGCAGGTAAAGCAAGAGTAGCTCCACTGAAGTTGATAACTATTCCTAGACTTGGATTGGCAGCTGCAGTTCCTGCTGGAAATGTTGACAGAAAGGAACAATTTGAGGTAACTCTGCGTCATTCTGTAATTTGGATAGGCAGTGCATCAGTCCTCAAATACATTTGGAATGGAACTAGCAGTTTGCTGATGTTGCCAACAGAGTTTACCCTATCAGAGACCTGTCACAGATGTCTCAGTGGCATTATTTCAACTCTGCAACCAATTTCAACTCAACTCAATTGTGTCTATAAAGCACTTTCAACACCATGACTGGATCCAAAGTGCTGCACAGGCAAAGTTAAAATAAAATAATATGAACTAATGGCTAACAGGCAATAAAACAAGATAAGGGGGAAAAGACATGTTTTAGGCACTATCTGAAATACTTTAAAAGTTGAAGAAGATCTATTTGTCAGAGGAAGAAAACTCCAGAACCTAAGAGTTACCACAGAGCAAGATTATTTAGGGATTGACTTGTTTAAGCAAAAAGGTGGCCTTTCTAGAGTTTTTAAAGATTAATAGCTGTGGAAAAAGAAACAATTTGATCAAAAGATTCAGATTAGCCTTATTGAGTCTAATTTCCATGTGTTTCTTTGGTTTATTGTATGTGACTTGTTCTAATTAGTTGTTTTAATCAAAAAACAATCCACAAACAGGTGTACACTGGCCCATTTTAGATTTTAATATCATTTGGTTTACTCTTACACTCTCAGAAATAAAGGTACATGCGCAGTCACTGGGGTGGTACCTTTTTAAAAGGTACAATTTGTACCTAAAAGGTCCATATTAATCCCTCAAGGATACATATTAGTAAAAAAGTACAAAAGTGTTCCTCTCAATATGTTTAGGTACTAATATTAACTTTTAAGGAACCAATAAGTACCATTTAAGTACAAACGTGTACCTTTTGAGAAGGTACCACCCCAGTAGCCCATTTTACCAGTGATACTGGTAAATATATGGATAAATTTCCGGAACGACTTTACCGGTAAATTAAAAATAGCGCTGTTCACACAGGCGAGGACAAAGTTGCGGAATTTTTCCAGAAAAGAGCATTCACACATCCATTCCAAAATACTGGTAAATTCTGACATCATTAACTAGAAATGAGCTCTGAACGGCTGCGCTTGCATTTGTAAACATCTGACTACGTCACAAACTCTGTGGATGGATCAGTATTGTGAACAACTTCGATGAAAACATATAGATAAACAATTTCGTATGTCGAGATGTACATGATACTGTATGTGTGTGTGCTGGCGCTCACGGGCTGTTTCACAGGCACACACAAAGCTTGAAGGTAAACAAACAACGGCTTATCATAAGCATCGTATCGATAATTATTTACATGGTTGGCATTAAGATGAACATATAAACGTTATCTGACTAATTTCTACCAGCTAAATGTGTCTGGAAAAATATTCAAAGGCTTTTATTCTCATAAAGCGTGCGGATGTGAATGCGTCTGAATGTTCTGATTGGCTAAAAGCAGATGTCTCACGTCAGCACGTTCTAGACGTGTAGGCGCTCTTTCCGGCAATCTTCCTTCTGCGTTCACACAGGGCTGCATTCCGGCAAATTACTGATAATGTTGCAACTTCTGTTTCCGGAAAATAGCCAGAACAAATTTACCGGTATTTTCAAAAAGGGCCTGTTCACACATACACAACTTTGATTGCCGGTAATTTTCCGGAAAGGTTTGTATGTGTGAAAGGGGCTAGTGACAACTCATGTATCTTTATTTCCGAGAGTGTATTGTTTATAATTGCCAACTGTGTTGCCAATTCACTATCATCTCTACATTTTAGGCGAGATCGTGGAATTGTCAGAAGTTGAAATTGTGGAAGATTTGCTGTTTAGGTCAGTGACATAGTCCAGTGATCGACCATGCACTGCCTTAAAACGTGCGACTGCTCTTAGTAATGAATACTGTAGCAAATATGTAGCCAATGCAGGTTGATTAATACAGGAGTACTGTAATAAAGCACATCGCAATAGTCCTAACAAGATGACATGGAAGCATGAACCTTCTCCAAGTGGAGTTTATGTATAAAGTAATTTCGAAAGGATCACATGCTTATGATTGACCTTAGCTGGTTCCACACCATGATTGAATCCAAACACACAATAAATAACCAGATTCTTACCTTAGTTATCTTCGTCTTGAAGAATCCTCCATCCACTCCTATTCCTCCTCTCTACCCTAAATTAAATCAGGATGGCGGCTTTGTGGTTAGCACTGTTGCCGCACAGCAAGAAGGTCACTGGTTTGAGTCCTAGTGGGCCAGTTGGTGTTTCTGAGCGGAGTTTACATGTTCTTCCTATGCTTGCATGGGTTTCCCGGGACCTCTGATTTCCTCCCACAGTCCAAAGACGTTTGGTATAAGTGAATTGTGAAAAGTGAATACAATATGCAGGTACAGTTGGTTTGTTCATTTGTTCATTTGAAACTGATCTTAAATGAGGAAAAAAAAATGTCCACAGCATAAATTTGACAATCAAATTTGAGGTCAGAATCAAATTTGACACTTTTATTTTTTTTCCTTTTTTTACATATAACAGTTTGTTCCCTGGAAACTGACCTAAGCAGTCATAAACATCATTAATAAGACTCTAATTTCCAATTATGATCATCTTCGTGTTATCCTAATTTAGTTGGAGAAAATCATTTGCCAACCAAGATTATCCTCTGTGAGACGTTCATGAATAAACTGCAAAGCACTTCAATTATCTTGTTTCAATGGGAAATGTATTTGTGAATAATCTGCACACAAGTGATAATGAATACCAATTTTTTTCAAAAATAGAGCTCAATAGCAGCAAATAAAGAGAGAATAAAATGGCTCCCAGAACAGAGCTCTGAGTTACCCTCGCAGACAAGAGGAGCAGTGGAGTATGAGTGATCACCTAGACTGACTGAGACAGTACTATCCTTCAAGTGAGAAGAGAACCATTTTAAAGCTACACTCTGAATACCAACAAGATTCTGGAGACAAGCAATAAGTATATCACAGTTCGCTGTATCAAATGCTGCAGTAACATCTTACAGAAGTAGAGCAACATGGCTCCTAGAGTCAACAGATATTGAAGATGTTTTTAGAGACCCACAAAAGAGCCGAATCTGTACTATGTCCAGATCTAAAACCACCGCCAACATGATTTCACCAAGTAGAACATGATCCTGTATGAACATCTATGTTGCTCCTTGAATGACATTCCAATCAGCCAATCAGAATTAAGGGATAATTAAGTTTAGGCTTACAGTAAGGTTTATGCACTTTTACAATATTCTGGAAAAATTTGCAGTTATGGCTGGGTTTAGGGGTGGGAAATAGGTATTTTCCAGAGGTGTAAAGAGTACCTGAAAACCACTGAGTAAAAGTACAGATACCTTACGGTAAAAATTACTCCATTACAAGTTGCAAGTTACCAATTCCAATAAGACTTAAGTAAAAGTATTAAAGTATCTGATTTTAAAAGAACTTAAGTATTCATACTGAATGTAGGCTCAAAGAACACCAAGAAAGGTTTTATTTCCCAGTATTGACATTACATTTAACACCTCAATGTTTCAAAATGGCAGAACAAAATAGATAAAAAAAGAACATAAAGTCTCATTCAAACTCAAATGTTCAAAAAAGGCACAATTTTCCCAACAACAACAAAAAAAGTTTCAATATAGAATATAATATATTCAATTTAAACTAGTAAAACATAGTAAAAAAAAATCAGAGCTGACTTTCATGTAATTCACCTCTCAGAGGGTAGTAGTATTTTTATTTTGAATAGTTTTTCAATTGATTACGATGTTTTCTCTGTATAGACCAGGGGTCGGCAACCCAAAATGTTGAAAGAGCCATATTGGACCAAAAAAAAAACAAAAAACAAATAGGTCTGGAGCCGCAAAAAAATGTAAAGCCTTATATAAGCCTTATAATGAAGGAAACACATGCTTTATGTATCTATAGTAGCTATATTAGCCTACTATAAAAACGACTAAGTTGGCTATAAATACATAATGAGCCTTCATGATTAAATAGCCACTGAAATCAGGTGGTTGGTGTTTATTTAGTTGTCATTTAAACACTTCAGCACAGCCTCTGGTCTTTCAGTGTATTAATTTGATCATTTCTTTTTGCGGCCCATCAGAGTTCACATACCTGCATAAAAGCGCATTGAATATCGGTCACATCACAGGCAATTGAGTATGCTGGCACTGAATTAATGTCCTTGGTTTGCTGATCGGTGATGTTACCTGCCATTTTAATAGCCCTTTCCTTCACTGTCTAAGCAGAGAGAGGTACAGTATATCTTTAATTTTTTGTATTATCTTGGTTTTGAAGTCCGCAAATAGGTGTTCTAGTATGTTGATGAATGACTCCTTCATGTAGTCACCATCTGTGAATGGTTTTCCATGCTTTATTATCTCCCGGTTTGTTTACAACAGCCACCTGCCTGGCATCCCGCCCTGCTGATAGAAACCTGTGTCGCAGGCTATGACGCAAATCTTCGTTGACCAAAATGTTGAAATTAAATATTAATTCTACACACTTTTACAGCATTTGAAAACGTTAAAAATGTTTGTCCTCCAATAGAAATTATAGTAAAACATATAATATAAAAAATTTATATTAACCCATCTTTTTGAACATTTTTGAAAAAGCTCCAGGGAGCCACAAGGGCAGCACTAAAGAGCCGCATGCGGCTCTAGAGCCTCGGGTTGCTGACCCCTGGTATAGACCATTTTAATGTGGTCGTGTCGTTGGCCGTTAGGCAAGCTGATAATTCATGTTCATGTGATTTAGCTCATAAATAGCATACAGCACCTTCAACACCCTGCAGATGGCGATATCGCCTAGTCCGTCCAACAAATTAGCCGTGGTAGATAAAGATGCCGACTTGTCACACACAATCACAATGTAACGAGTAACGGTAAGCGTCCGTTCAAATGTAGTGGAGTAAAGAAAACATATATTCAATCAAAAATTTTGTCAAGTAGAGAGTGAAAGTTGCTTAAATTTTTAATACTCAGTACAAGTACAAAGTAGCCAAAAAATACTTAAGTTACGAAGTCCATTTACTTAAGTTTACACCACTAGTATTTTCTAACTAAATTGATGTTCCAGGGTCAACATTGATGTTAATCCAGGATCTCATCGTACCTCATGATGTTCTAAAACCACACTAGAATCTATCGCAAGTATTATTCCTCTTTAAAAACTGATTAAGCTGCTCCAAGACATTGTATTTTTTCTAATAACTTAGATACAAAGGGAAGCTTCCAAAGGCGGCCCAAATTACCCATGTCATCAGAATCTAAGCTAGGTTTGAACTACAGCAGAAGTTTAATAACAACATGCTTAAAACTAACCGGTGTTCAGATTATCCTTCCTCCCATTCAAAAAGTAGGCAGCAAATTTTCATGATGCAGTATGCTACACATCAGATTTCATAACCAGTGTAACTTTTAATGTTGAGTAGTGTGATATGAAGCTGTAATATCGCCATAACCCCAACCACAGAACCATTCAAATACAGCGTTGGTAGCATAATCTGAAGGGTAGGATAAAACACCAGAGGAAAGACTGCTATTTACAATAAACAGAATGCATAGACCAATAGTGTCAAACAACTTAAACTTAAAGAAAGAAGAGGTAATGCCATCACTTGGAAACATGGCAAGCTTCATAAGGGCAACCATACGGTATATTTTAGTTATTGAAGAAAACTAGACATCTAATTAATAGGATTGACCAGGAAGAGCATGTCAGTATATGGGAGCTGAACTTTGATATCTGATAGCAACGACCTTATCAATATAAAAATTCAAGAATGCCTCATCATGTATCAGCAGAAAGAGAACTAAAGAACTCAATAATTGTGAGAGTTTCTTAAAATAATGGCAGAAAAATAATGAGCTCTAGCTACTGTAACTTGACAGCACTTTGACATTCATTCAGACAGCTCTTCATGATCGCATAAGAGACCTGCAGTTTATTCTTCACCTATTTACATTCAGTTCTGTACTCTTGTCTGAGAGCTGGGGTAGTAAAATTTAACCAGGGCAGTGCTTTATCATTACTTTTCCTATAGCCTTAATAGCGACAAAACATCTAAAATATCAGTGGAAGAAGTGGTTAATTGATTAACCAACACTTCTAAGTGCATGCTAAGACTAGGAGATATCAGCAAAGCAGGGAGAGAATAAGCCTTAAAAGCAGCTAAAAACTAGTGGTGGCCAAAGGCTTAAGGAAACACTGAAACAGTCAAAGCAAATGTTTTGAAGCTTTGAAATGTTTCGAAATCCGTTTCTACAATGACACCTAGTGGTATCTTTTTTTTTACGTATTGCACTGGAATAGCTTCAGAATAGAAACAGTTAAGCAAATTGAGTTATTAAACCCGAAGTTGTAGAATTGAGGTGAATCAGTAAAAGTTCCTGACTAGTGTGCAGAGATAATGAGTTTGAATAAAGAGAGATACAGCCCTAGATGTTAGCTTTTAAATGCTCTGTTTTTGTAACGTGTTTTGTTTTAACTCTGGTCTGATGTCTGAATGAAAACTTCGTGAATAAATGTCTTGTTTTGGTCATAAAAAAAGTAACATTAATAAAATAAATCATCCAAATTTCGGAGTATTTGAGTTGGGATTCAAACCATTTGCAGCACTGTTACTCTGTGTACACGCACAGTCCACTAGGCTACATGAGATAGAGATTTCTTTCCGACCCTGTCAGTCAAACACAGATTAGCCAGGTCTTGAAATGCTTCTGAAATGATAAATGCTTTGAATCTCGTTAGTAACGTGACCTGGTGTTTAAAAACACTTTAGTCATGTGACCTGGGTGTTTCCAATCAGCTTAGTTACGTGACTTGGGATCATTCTTCTGTGCAGTGTTTCGAAACACTTGCACTTCGGGATCTCGAAACTTTGTCGAAACATCAGTTTCACATCAGCCATCCCTACTAAAAACTGCTTGGTTTGTAAGGAGTGAAGACGCAAACGGGGCAGGAACAGAAACATTATTTAAATTGTAGGTAAACAAAACCCAGTTTTGTGATAAGAGAAAACTGTATAATCTTCCAACCCAAGCTCATTCTGAAAACGTAGTGCCGCGGACCCCGGGGGTACGTACGGCTGCATTTATTTTTTTTCAAGCGAACGCTGCGGGTCGGTGTGACGCTGTTCCCTTTCGTGCTTGCCTTACCTCCTTGTGGAGGGCTTCCCCGCTGCAACCCGTTTGTCCACTCAGCTCACCGTGTACGTCGGCAGGCTCGAGATGCAGAGAGGAGTCGACCACGGCGACCGGTTTCGAGTCCGGGGAAGAGCGATTCCAGCAATTAGGTAAGACAAAAACAGAATCCCAAAAATTAAGTGAACAAGTTTCGTAATTTCGAATGCAGTGAAATCCGAAAATGTGGTAAAAAAAAATAAAAAAATCGGGGCTTTTATTTTTTTGGACGGCTTTTGTAAACTGTTGCTTGGGTTTAGGGAAGCGAGCGGGCGGGTGGGTCGATCGGTAAAAATAGTTGGGTTCAGGGAAGTAGGAGGGCGGGTCGGCTGATTGGCCGGTCGCGCAGTCAATCATCCGGTCAGTCGGACTGCGGCCTCTGGTGGGTTCACGCGAGAACAGCGCGGGCGCGAACCACACTCGCAAGAGGTGTCAAAGGTGCGAAAAAGCGCACAACAGCGGCCTCTCGTGGATTCGTAAAAACAAAAACTGCAGCTGTAAGTACCTGCCGGGACGTATTCCGCGGTATCCAGAAACGTCCACGGGACTACGTTTCCACAATGAGCCTGGGTTGTAATCTTCAGATCATTAACAGAGACCCCAAGGATAAAATAAGATCAAGGGTAGGAACAAGTTCTTGAGTTGGACGAAAAACCTCACTGTAATAAAAAAGATTAAAAAAACTCTATCCTTGGGTTTTGACAGATAGCATCCATGTGTATTCAGATCCCTCAAAATTCTAATTTAGTCAACAGAGCAGACAATTTCAGATAACAGTTCAGAGAACTCTTGTAGGAAATTGCCCTAAGAATGTGGGGGTCTTTAAATTAAGACAAACAAAACACACTTTAAAGAGTTCAAATCAATTAACTGAAACAAATAGAAAGAGTTAGAAGGTAAAAGTTTACATTTTAACTTGTCTTTACAAACAACTCAGACCCACACATGACCCAAGGACCTAAGGGTAATAACATTCCGCTGACATTAAGCCAAGTTGCAGTGATAAATAAAATAATTCCTAAAGGCCCGTGCACACTGAGATGTTTTTTTCTCGTGTTTTTCATTGACGTTTAATGTCTCGTGACTACATGAAGGGCGTGAATGTGATCGTGCACACCAACACGCAAAACGGCAGGTGTAAAAGCGTCATTTTAAAAGAACCTCCTCATGCTCGGTTTTTTGTTTTGGCACGCCACGTTAAAACCTTCTCCACCAATCAGATTGCCACTTTTGTTCACGTGCACGGAGCTCTTGAAGTTGCAGTAAACATCACTTGCAGGCGCTCAAACGCAAAACTGTCAATGCTAGCACACATTGAAGAAGATGCCCAGAGGCGATATGAACGTGGAGCTTATTGCTCTTGTGAACACTAATCATTTCTTCATCGCTATAGCTGGAGCTGCTGCTTGAACCATCCATGCTTGTTCGAGTCACCAGAAGCTTTAACAACAAGCGTGTGAACTCCCTCTCTTCCTCTTCTTCTGTGTTATAAGCGGGTGTCAGAAGCTTAAAGTTGTGTAGCGCCATCTAACGTCATTGAGTGATTTTGCATACTCTGCTGTTTGACCCCAGTGAAAATCGCTTGGGTTTGAATGCGAAAAAATCGTCTCATAAAACGCTGACGTAGACGCAAACGAAAAGCAACCCAGTGTGTAGGAGCCTTAAGGTGTTCATGCAGTTGATTATGAGTAAGGGGTAGGAGGTGGCTGTTTAGGGTCTGTGTGATAGGACAGCAATAAACTCAGCAGTGGTAACTTGCTGGTGCCAAGAACCATAAACGTTTGGGAGAAGAATGGCATGATTTGGGGAGTTTCACCTATGATCTCAGGCACTACAAAGCTGAGTTCACAGAAAGACATCAAAGCAGAAGAATAATGGATCTGACTTGTGGTCTGGCGTGCTGAAAAGAGGACAGAAAGCCTGCAGCACTACAGTGGGCACCTTAAGGACATACCTGGTCTTTGGTAGAGAAATGTTTTCACCATACCTGGTGCAATTTGAAGGTATGAATGAGTTGCTGGTCTAAAAGTCTCTCTCTGTCTCTTCTTGTAGATAAAATGACCAGGAAAACGTGGCAAGTAACTTGATTTGCTCAAAGGGAGCCAAATAAAGGCCTTCCACGACAATAGATAAGTCTGTGCTCGTATGTGGCTTGCATGCCTCAGCCTCAAGATACCACATACGAAAAGTTAAGATTTACAGATCAGTGGTAAACAGCTATGGCTGCCATGTAAACCTTCAGATTGGAGGAAGAAAACCCTGCATAGAACCTGAAACTCTAGCACTGTGACAACCAGACTGTAAATAGAAGTCAACTGGCAGTCATTCATTCATTTTCCTTTCAACTAAGTCTTGTATTTATCAGGGGTCACCATAACAGAACCGCCAACTATTCTAGCATATGTTTTACACAGCGAATGCACTTCCAGCCTCAAACCAGTACTGGGAAACACTTATATACTCTCGAATTTAGACATTGCAATCATACACTATGGCCAATTTAGTTAACCCAATTCACGTATACCGCATGTCTTTGGACTGTGGAGGTAACCGAAGCACCTGGATTCAAACATTCAAACACCATACAGAAATGCCTACTCAAACCAGCGACCTTCCTGCTGTAAGGCAGGGATTTCTAAGCTCGCTCCTGGAGGGCCGGTATCCTGCTGAGTTTAGCTCCAACTTGCTTCAACACACTTGCCTGGAAGTTTCTAGTATACCTAGAAAGAGCTTGATTAGCTTGTTCAGGTTTAATTGGGGTTGCTCTAAAAGATGCAGGACACCGGCCCTTCAGGACCGCCCTACTGAAAAAAAAAACCCAGCTTAAACCAGCCTAGGATGGTTGGCTGGTTTTAGCTGGTCAACCAGGCTGGTTTTAGAGGGGTTTTGGCCATTTCCAGGCTGGTTTCCAGCCATTTCCAGCCTGGTCTTAGCTGGTCAGGCTGGGAGATGACCAGCTAAAACCTGCTTGACCAGCCTAGCCAGGCTGGGAGTTGAGCCAAAACCAGCTATGTCCAGCTTAAACCAGGCTGGTCAAGCTGGTTTTAGCTGGATTTAGCTGGTCATTTTCCAGCCTGACCAGCTAAGACCAGGCTGAAAATGGCTGGAAACCAGCCTGGAAATGGCCAAAACCCTTCTAAAACCAGCCTGGTCGACCAGCTAAAACCAGCCAACCAGCCTAGGCGGTTTAAGCTGGATTTTTCAGCAGGGCGAGTTTGGACACCCCTGCTGTGAGGTGACAGTGCTAACCACTGAGCCACCATGTCGCTCTGGCAGCCATTACTCGACAAAGTAAAAACTCCTCATTTCAGAAAATACAGTTTCCTCTTTGTCAAAATGCAGAGTATGATCTTAAGGAAATCAGACCCCTCAGTGTTTAATCCCCATTTCCACAGGTCCAGTCCAGTGATCCCCAACATTTTTATTTCCATGGACAGGTCAATGCTGGACAATTTTTCTGTGGCCCGTGAGGGTGCGGGAGAGCTGTATGTAGATTGCTAGGGGACCACTAACTGTTTTCTCAGAGAATGACAAGCTGACAAAACAAAGCTGCAACTTTGATACAAGCCTTATTTTTGGAGAAAATTAAAAAGCGCTGCAGTGTTTGAGTGTTCTTTGTTCGCCTAAGATAATTAATCTACTGACATGTGTATGTTCCATACAAAGTATAAAGCTGATCGGTCACTTGCAACATGAGCACAAGCCTCCATTGGAAATAACGTACTTGCGCACATAAAAGACACAATATGTGAACAAGGCCACCATCATTTGCGATGTACAGCAGTTGATCTTCTTGCACAGGCATGCTGGATTCACTTGATTTGTTGACAAATTTGTTGAGGATCCATTTCTTGGCAGGTTGTAGGTCCTTTGCTGGGCCTTTTCTCCTTTGCAAAGAAACTTGCCAAAGACAGCTGTCACGTACTCATTTTTGCTAGCCTTGTGAGTTGAATTTTGGTGCTCAAGAGACAGAGATGTAACCACGAAAATATGCTCAAATTTTACAAAAATAGATTGTTTTGACTCATATAATAAGCAAAACGTAATTATTTGATTTCTTGTACTGCTCTGTACCGATTGATCCACGGACTGGTACCATTCCATGGCCTTGGAAGTGTGGACCACTGGTCTTGTCTATTTATTGAAAGTCTTGGCTGTATGTGTCTTCCTGATCCCCATTTTCTTTCTAGATTACAAGCACTCAGCTGCCATTGTTGTATGCAAGAGGAGCTTGACATATAGATCTGATGATGCTGGGCAGGACACTTAAAAGTGGTGAGGAAGAAATCTTCTTTGCCTGAACTGATTGTGCAGTGTTACAGTACCAAAAAGACCAGAAGGTGAAAACATGGCTCCCAGCTAAACCAATCCATCTTTGTTTGAAAATATAGCCTAATCAAAAATGTTTTTTAAAGCGTCCAAAGAATGGTTTATTGCTCTGGCCATTCCTAGTGGCCTAAAGAGAAAGAACTGTGGTCCAGTGCAGCTTTCTTGTTGCTTTCAGACCATAGCTTCCAGCAAAGTGCACAAGCACACACCCGCTGGACGTGTTGCAATTAAGTTTCTTTTCGGCTTAGTCCCTTTATTAATATGGGGTCGTCACTGCAGAATGAACCACCGACTTATCCAGCATATGTTTTACGCAGCAGATGCCCTTCCAGCTGCAATACATCACTGGGAAACATCCATACACACTTGGTTCACTCTCAAACACTACGATCAATTTTAGCATACCCAATTTAAATATACTACATGTGTTTGGATTTGTGGGGGAAACCGGAGCACCTGGAGGAAACCCATGCAAACACAGGGAGAACATGTAAACTCCACACAGAAATGCCAACTGACCCAGCCGAGGCTCGAACCAGCGACCTTCTTGCTGTAAGGCGAATGTTCTACACACTGTGCCACCGCATCGCCCTGTCATGTATTCCTTGAAGTTAATTAGCCTGGTGGTTAATGTTTGTGGCCTTAATGGCTGATGCTTTATCAGAAACATATCTGGCAAGATTCTCTTAGATGTTAAGCATCGACCTATACCCGTGTACCCTCAGTCCCAAGAAAGGTAATCGGATAGATTAATAGATTAGGGACTGACTCCATTTAGATTGCTGTGTCTTCCTTCATGCTTAAAGTACACATTCATTCACCGGCCACTTTATTGTAAGTATCTTGAGTTTGTTATAGCCACTGACCCTATTAAAGCAATTTAACTGAAATTCCATTCAAAAACCCATTGACTTTGGGAGGAGGGAACCGGAACTGCTAAAATGCTAACTCGCTCCTGGGTTTTTGCATAGAAATTGACGTCATAGTTCCTCCACTCTATTGGGAATTAAAGGGCAGTTGTAATAAGCATGAATAAGATCTCCTTCATAGTTTTGATGTGTCTTATCAAGAGCAATTATCTTCCTTACATAGTATAAAGCTATACAAATCAAATCTAATGCAACTGACTTTTGAGTTAATACCTTTTTCTATTAAGTATAATGGACTATCATTAATATTTGAGTGAAATCAACTCATTTAATTTGGTTTAATTCTCTTTTTAGCTTTATAACACTGAGCCTGACACTGGTGTCTGATATGTCCATATAAATTTTTTTTTACTAATTTAGATTATTTTTTTTTTGAGAGACTTTATTTGATTCAAAATATGAACCTCACTTTTTTTTCTAGGAATCGTGGGAAGGTTTTTGAAAGAATGAGTATTCTGCAATTCAAATGCCAGTGCTGCTCATAATGTTGTCTGTGGACTTCATTTTCAGGAGTTATTGGCAGCAGTCATGAAACTAGACCTGCCCTCTTGACCTCTCCTACTCTTGTTGCCAGAGCTTGAATAAATTTGGCTACATCTTGTGAATAAAAAAAGGCTGTTCTCTTTGAAGACCTTAGCTACTTCAGATGCTCAGTACAATCTTTATTTATGACTTTCCTTACCCCTGGATCATAATTTATTAGACCGTAATTCATTCCACAAGCATTATTATTATTATTCATCCATTCATTCACTTCTTTTCGGCTTAGTCCCTTTATTAATCTGGGGTTTCCTCAGCGGAACGAACTGCCAACTTATCAAGCATATGTTTTACGCAGTGGATGCCCTTCGAGCTGCAACCCATCTCTGGGAAACATCCACACACACTCATTCACACTCATACACTATGGGCAATTTAGCCTATCCCTAGCCTAGCAAAAAATCCACGCGAACAAGGGAAGAACATGCAAACTCCACACAGAAACACCAACTGACCCTCAAATACTCAAGATGATCCTGTTGCGTGAGTTAGTTTTTTTTTAGACTATGGCTGCTTGCGCAATTGCCTACTACTTAGTGGGTACTGCATTTGAATATAAATGTATTTCTCGACCGTTATAAATATATGTTCTTTACAGTATGAATGTGAGCAGTATGAATTGAATTTGGACGTATTGCATCCACCATTTTGTTATCATTGTGACCCATCCACGTCAGTTGTGTCACTTCACTCCCATCCATGAATTGTCTTGTGAAGCATTATCAGATAATATAGCGTTCTTCCGATGCACACTTTAGAATTTCGCGGGAAGTAGTAGGTCATCTGGGTACTTCTCGCATACTGATTTTCGAATAAAATGAATTCGGACTTACTATTTAGTTTGCATACTGTTTTTAGCATACTATATAGCATAAAAGTATGAGATTTAAAAAGCAGCCCATTACTTGAAATCTATTACATTCTAAAGTTCTTTTGTCGACAAATCAGGTTTATCACTTGACCCACCAGCCCCAATGATCTATGTCCATGTTGTATTTTATTTTCTTTCGGCCTTTACTGTAAATAATGAGAATTTTTCTAATTATATTGTGAAATTTCCGATACTCCGATTGTCAGATATGTGATAGAACATATATTATGAATTTTAAACAGCTTAATAATGATCATAATTTTTGTTATATGGCGGGTTAAGGGTGCCGTGTTGTTGCTAGAAGTGATACAGCTGCGATTGAAAATTAACAAGAAGTATTTATATTATTTATTAAATTACACATGAATTGTATTTTATCAGCTAGCTGGGAGACAGCTGAGGATACTCACATCAGTATAGCATAATCAAATAAAATTGTATTTTAGCAGCGCTTTCAAGTCTGGATGGGATAGTCTGGATGAGACAGCTGAGGATACTCCCGTTAATATTGCATAATTTTTGTGACACTGTATAATAAATACTATTTTACATTAAGTTAATTAATTAATTTAGGGTTGAGGTAGGAGTAGATGCTAGAAAAATAAAATTATTGTGTAATTTAATAAATAATATTAATACTTCTTGTTAAACTTCCAATCATAGTTGTGTCCCTTCTAGCAACAACCACAGGAGAGAACCAAGCTGCTGGATGTAGCAACAACCACAGCAGAGAACCAAGCTGCTGGATGTACTTCATGTTTATTCATATTTTTTTTTTTCCGAAATACATGAATGTAAGAAGGCCTTCTAGTTACATAAACAGTTTAAATCTCATGTGAGCAAAACACATTAAGTTATATTGAAAGAATTATATACAGTATTGCTGCTGTCTTTATAGATATCCGTGTGTATTTTACAAATCCTAAATTGTATGTTTTGCTTGTAGTCATGTGTATTTGAACGTCTGAAAGCTACAATAAATATTATTTTATTTTAGAATTCAAATTTGAATTTTAGCAGTGATGACGTGCGCTTTGAATATTCAAATCACACCAGTGTGATCATACGCTTCAGAGACAAGCAAGGGCTGATCACAAAGGTGTGATCATATGCGTGAAAGGTTTAACAAAATACAGCCTTTGTTGTGAACTTGTATTTTGTTATTTTGATTAGCTCGTATGTTTGTATGTATATCTCATTCCTTCTTGTTTTAAACTTGTTTTAAAATTCCACATTCAACTTGAAGATTTCAGGCAGACTGGGCTTATTTTGTCAGCTTTATTTTTCTCCCTGCTGCCTGCCTCTTGTAAAGCATGCTCATTCCATGTTCTTACTCTTCTTGCCTCTTCAGCTCAACCTGGTTTTCATGCACTGCTGAACTCCACTTTCTTGAAAAGAAATGAGGGCTTCACACAGCAGTCTGTGTCAATTGCAAGTCGCTGCAGATTTGTGCCAGACAGGCTTTACCTCGCTTACTGAATTCAGCACCACAAAAACACCCTGTCAACTTCTTTGTAATCAGATTGTTTTGTTGACTTTTTAACCCAAAACTTAATTCAGGTTTGGTTATGTATACTAGTAATCTCAAATAAATTTCGAACAAAAGTATAAGTGAGAGCAAATTCCCCTTTGAATAACATAAAACATTTATTCAAATTTGAGGAAGGGGGTGGTGTCAAGACATAAACATAATTGTATTTGCCAGCGTGGTGTGGCACAGACTATATACTTCAAGGCAAGTTTATTTATATAGCACATTTCATACACAGTGGCAATTCAAAGTGCTTTACATAAACAAGAAAAAAAGAAACAAGTAAAATAAAAATAAAAACAAATAATAAAAATGAGTAAAAAAAAACACAAAAACAGGTAAAATGTGATATAAAAGAATGAAGAAGAAGAGAAAAACATAATAGTGCGATCTGTTGGACGCAGCACAGTGCTCATTCAGTAAAGGCACAGCTAAACAGATGTGTTTTTAGTCTGGATTTGAACATGCCTAATGTTGGAGCACATCTGATCATTTCTGGAAGCTGATTCCAGAATACATATATAAATGTATTCATGCCCAATCAATCTTGTTTTAAATTTGTTTGAAAATTCCACATTTGACTATTTTCCTCCCAAGGTTTCTGCTGAATTTAATATCAAACAATAATAAATTCTGTGTATAAAGTATGTGTGTGCTAGAGGCTTTGACCTAATCCCAGATTTTGCATTTATGATATGGAAACATCAATAATTAAAACATTAAAATAATAATTCTCAGACATTTTAGTCATACAAACAAGAGCAAGGAGGGTATGGCTTGGTTACATGTGCTGGATGTGTAGTGTGCTAAAAGAATGAGGTAGAAGATGAACAAACTCAGTCTTCATCAAAAGATCTACTACTATTATTGTAGTGTAGAAGCTAACACAATCTCACAGCAATTCGTAACTTTTTGATTTAGTGGCTAATTCGAATGAATTCGTACGATCAAATTCAAACAATTTGTATGATTTGCTCATAACCCAATGACGGTTGGGTTTAGGGGTGGGGTTGGGTGCCACGCCTCCTTTTAAAAAAAAATCGTACAATGTCATACAACTGAGCTCGTACAAATTACCCACTAAACTGACAAAACGTAAAATACAGATTTCGACTATATTCTTGTTAAATACAGGTCAGGACAATGGTGATGAGGATGTATTTGGTTGTGAGAAGTAGTTTGTGAACTGAGACAACATTGTCGGCGATTCCTCGTATTGTAAAAGTTATGCAGTGTGAAACCCCCTGTCGCCAATCCATCCTGCAGTTTAAACACATCACCGACAGAAAGCTACCCCAGATAGTCATGCAGTGTGAAAACATCTGTGACGTGACTACTTTAAAAATTGTGCAGTCTGAACTCAGCATTAGTCTGCAAAAGTGTAATGAGAATCTAGTCATTGAAGACGGAATGAAGTGTGACCCCTTGACTTTAAAAATTTCAGCATCAAAGTTAAAGATTAAAAGATTCAGGCAGGCAATGGACAAACATGCACAAGCTGGAGCTTGATGGTAATCCAATGAACACAGTCGAAATAACGGGCAAATGGTCAGGACAGGCGCAATAACAGCATAACCAAAAAGAGAAAAAAACAAAGGTCAAAAAACACGGGAAGGCAAGACATGGAAAATGCTTCATAATGATAAGAGTGAACAACTCACCAAAGTTTCTGTGTGTGCTGTTTATATGGTCCATCTGATTAGTCCATCATGAGCTTCCAGGTGTGTGTGTAATCAGGGGGAAACAGAAACTGCTGTGTCTGAGGTGTGTCATGGGAGTTGTAGTTCATTCAAGTGGCATATGTGTAGTTCTCGTGACTGTTCTACTCTTAAAAAATTCAGTTAAATTCAGTACATGTACAGAGCAACAGATAAATGAATAAACAAACACACACACACACACACACACACACACGCACACGCACACACACACACACACACACACACACACACACACACACACACACACACACATACTATGTTTAAAAAATAGTAGTTGTCTTGTATTAATAATGTAGCAACGATGTAATGTAGCAACGTAATGTTGCAATAATTCAATGTAGTAATTGCTCATTTTGTCCACATCAGGTATAAACAATGCAATTAGAGCAAATAAGGCTATTTTATTTAGGGAAGCTAAAAAAGGGGAGTAATGAATGTTACAGGATAGTAAGATACCACAGACATCTGTTCATTTTTTCACTTATGACAGCCTACATGCATATGGACATGCATATCTAAAGTTTGCTCGGTAGCTCGCCTTGTACATGTACAGACAGTCATCAGTACCCAAGATCAGATGCAACACAGGCTCATTTTGAATACTTAGCCTTGTTTACATTTTTCGAGAGAGCAAATTATATAGCTAGAAGAACGTATAGCTGGATTTCATCTTTAAAATAAAAGGGGTGGTATGATGCTGACGACGGCTGGGATGTATTTCGTGCTCTCAAGAAATGTATAAAGGGGTATGTATCTATAATGAGTCTGGGTTGATCAGATGGCAGTGCAGAATAAAATTAAGAAATCATCGTTATCGGGTCATTCAAAATACCCAGACAAGCGGAACAAGCTTCAAATTCTGCTGGTATAATGTAGCAGCCTGTTGCAGAGCACCGTGGACTGATGAATTATCTGAGAATGACTCTTAAGCTGAATGTCTAGATAGTGAAGGAGAGAATGATTTAAATTCACAAAGAAATTCTGTCTGCAATTTACTCACACCTTTTTCGTTCCTTTTTTACACATTTCAACAGCTGAACAGTTTCTTAGATGCTATTAAGGAACAGAGAATATGCTTGTAAAAATGACATTGTGGTAACTGGATCAACTAAAAAGTTACAGGATTAAAAATCTTGTGACTATAATTATTTTATTTATTTATTTTTTTCATTTCAGTTGTGGACTGTTGCAGAGCACCGCGAACTGATGAATTATCTGAGAATGGCTCTGAAGCTAAATGTCTAGATAGTGATGTTATATATAAATAACTGTTATATGTACACACACACACGCACACACACAATTGAAACCAAATGTTTACATAAACTGTATAAAAAGGCACATAACCATTTAAAAAAGTCAGATGTCAATGCGACTAAACTTTTTTTGAGAAATTGTTATAACTTTTCTTGAATGTCAAGTTTGCATACAATAAGATTAATCTGCCTCTGAAAAAGCTCAGATGATGGTGTCAGGGTTTTGGAAGTTTCTGATTGGCTAATTGACAAAATAGTATTTGAGGAAAACCTCAGAGACACTGCATCCTTGTGTGACAACATGGGAAAATCTAGAAGCCAGAATCAACAAAAAAGCCAGATTACAATTAGCTAAATTACACTGAGAAAATAATAATTTTTGGAGACATGTCCTGTGGTCTGGTAGAACTAAGATTGAACTGTTTGGCCATAATGACCAGTGTTACATTTGAAGGACAAAGGGGAAAGCTTACAAGCCTTGGAACACCATCCCAACTGTGAAGTATGGGGGCGGCAGCATCAAGTTGTGGGGCTGTTTTGCTGCAGGAGGGACTGGTCCACTTCACAGCATAGATGGCATCATGAAGAAAGAGCATTATGTAGAAATACTGCAGCAACATCTCAAGACATCAGCCAGGAAATTAAAACTTGGCCACAAATGGGTCTTCCTAACGGAACATGACCCCAAGCATACTGCCAAATTAGTTAAAATGTGCTTTAAGGACAACAGAGTGAATGTTTTGGAGTGGCCATCACAGAGCCCTGATGTCAACCCTATATAAAAAAAAAAGTGTGGTCAGGTTTGAAAAAGCTTGTGCAAGCAAGACAGCCTACGAATCTGACTCAGTTACACCAATTCTGTCACGAGAAATGAGCCAATATTCCTTCAAACTAATGTGAGAAGCTTGTGGAAGGATACCCAAAACATTTGACCAAAGTCATACAGTTTAAAAGCAAAGCTAAAAAATACCAAGGAAATGTATGTGAACTTTTGACTGTCTAGAAATTAATAAACAATTCTCCAAAAAAAAAAAAAAAAAAAAAATCTCTCATTGCTCTGGCACTTAGCAAAATGTAAATCATTTAGATAATCCTAATGACCCTAAAATAGTAAACGATTAGTATGATTTACCATCAGACAAAAAAAAAAAAAAAGTTATTGTTTCTTTTAGAGTGTAAACTTCAAATCTTAATGGTTATCGAAGTGTGGCAAAGAAATAAATCATCTCTTCAATTATTAAATTATTTAAAAAGCTGATGTGATTCTGCTCCTAGAAACACATTTGTATAGAACCAGTGAAAGTGGTTTAGTGATTGGAAAGGTAATGTGGCTTAGTTAGTTGTTATTACAAGGGAAGTATTTTTGAGATTCTCAAAGAGATTTGAGATGAAGTTTACAATGTTAATAAACTTTACATCAGGGGTCACCAATCTCGGTCCTGGAGGGCTGGTTTCCCTGCAGGGTTTAGCTCCAACCTGGGTGTTTCTAGTATACCTAGCAAGAGCTTGATTAGCTTGTTCAGGTGTGTTTGAATGGGGTTGGAGCTAAAATCTGCAGGACACCGGCCCTCCAGGAACAAGTTTGGTGACCACTGCTTTGCATGTAACCTTAGGAGACTTTTTAAGTTAACTTTTTTTCTTCTTATTGAATGTACACCAAATGTTTCCTGAGAGTGTATTACTTTGTTGGAAAAAAATCTGATGCTCTATCTTGCTGTCTCCATGATAATATCATCATATGGGGTTTTTATTTGTACCACACCCTCATTCAGGTAGTTATCTCAGAACTTTAGACTGTACTGTAGACTCTGCACTTTGACAGCACACTTGTTAAAACATGTTTCTATAAAAAGTACAGAAACGTTTTATCAATCAACTTCAGTCTTCAATAAATAAATGCAGTAACATATTCATACTTATCCACAGATTTTAGACCAGAAATCCAACAGAGCTGCAGCATTACCTACAGGACAGACTTTGCAAATAATTCATTTTCTTTACACATGTACCAACAACAACAACAAAAACCTCTTTGCATATGACAATACACAACACTGGAAGAAAACACCATCACCGCAGCAGAACAGAGGACTCTCTGTCCTGTGTAAGCCTGCAGATCCTGAGGGAAAACTTGCAAACACCCCATTAATACCAAACAAATAATAATTTCAAAAGAAATACAAAATTAAACAAAACTGGATGAAAATCAACTCAATCCAATAAAACTAATTATTTTGGGGGACTAAACTGGGTCTCCCGACCAAATACAAAAGTGGAAAAAAGGAAAGAGATTAAAATTAAATACACAATCAATTGGCTAAAGCAAACAACATACCAAAATAGACTAATTAAATGGAAATTATTACCAATAAAGAAAGCCCAGTATCCGGAATCTCAAAGAGCAACAAAGAAACAGAGTTAAACAAAATAATGAATACAAAACCAGCAACAAATAAGAAGAAAAAAAAGTTAATCACAAATGTTAGACTGTATAATCAGTCAATAATTTTAAACATGCGTATAAGCAAGCAGAAGATGTCATACAGTATACACACAAAACACTGAGAATAGAATAATACAAAATTAATGATCTGTGGGTGACACTGTGTCTTGGTGGCTAGCACTGTCTCTCAGCAAGAAGGTTACTGGTTCGAGTCCCGGCTAGGCCAGTTGGCATTTCAGTTCACATTTCTGAGTTTGTATATTCTCCCAATGTTGGCGTGGGATTCCTCCGGGTGCTCCGGTTTCTCCCACAGTCCAAAGACATGTGATACACTGAAAAAATGTTGTCTGCATTCAAAATTGATGCAAACAATTTATTTGTGTTGAATTTAAGCTAACAAAATTGAATTTTGTTATGTTTAACTTAATTTGTTTAAATCCAAACCAAACAAATGATTTACAGCCACTTAACTTAAAATATTTTAGTAAATTCAAGAAATCATCTTTTAATTGTTTTTTTTTTTGTAAATTTGTAAATGTAATTTCTCAAATGTCTTTTGCAACTGCTATTTGCAACTGTTTTTTTATGTGTAAATCCACCATAGCCTGCTGTCGCCTGACTGGATGACCGATTGGCTGGCCCACCCAGTCCTTCCTTAAACCCAACCGAACGTGTTTTCATCAAGCGGCAACCTCCCGCTCTCTCTCAGAAAGCCAATACGGAAGTAACTAAAACTGCAATTCATCCTAAATTCCGCTAGTCTTAGCCGCTCCTGGCTCCAAAACAGAGCAAATTTCAATTGAGCCACTGTTAGAATGGCCAACTTTACAGCAGAAAAAAAGGTGTTTATAGCCTGGTACAAAAAAAGATTTTGGTTAATACAGCTAATATTACTCTTCATGACAACTGTGAGGGGGGTGAATATTTTTATAACTCATCCGTTTCCTTTATATTAAGTTATATTAAGTTTGCATAATTAAGGGCGTGGCCACTTGAGTGACAGCTAGGTCTCGTTGGTCGCCGTCACGTCACCTCAGCTGAATCCGGCAGATTAGCCACTGAACTCAGCATATTTATCGTATTTCTGTGTTGTTTTATGTGGCTTTACACAGTTGACTGCCTTTTGAACTTGTTTCCTACAATTATTTGATGGAATGTCATGCTGAGTGCACTTAATTGTGCTCACAAACCATTCACGTGGCCTCCGTTTCCCATGTAAGTAAAGTTATATACTTATATACCATCTCTATACATGTATTTGTTTTATTTAAGATCATTTATCGTTTATATTTATATTTAGAGCTGTAATGCACTCCAGAATCTGTCAGATTGATTAGCTGTAGGCTCTAGAACAGTCATCTGAAGCGTTGTCATACAGTGTTATGCTAGATTTCATTAATAGTCTTACATTAACTAATACAGACTGTATCTGAGGTGTTTGGATGTAACTCGCGTTTTCCTCCTGTTGAGAAACGTCATAAGAACAATGTTTAGTGGCTCAATGTATTACAGCAGTGTTTTTAAAAGACTAAACACTTTATTGATATAGTGTACAACCAAGCACAAGTGGTCAGAACACAAACGAGTCGCAGGTGATAAAGTATTAAGCGTTCTCCCAAAGTAAACCAGGTGTCTGAACCAGCTCCAAGCAAAATGCAGCATGCGTTCTCCGCTCACTCTCCGCCTCTTTGCCCATGTTTGGTATCCCGCCGTGAGTGTGATGACACGTGAACAAAATGGCGACGGTTGGCCGCGCCTACTTGTGGCTTCTTTTGCGCTCTTTAGAAACCTGTGGGTGACGTCACGGATACTACGTCCATATATTTTACAGTCTATGGTTTTCATAAGCAACGATTGACCCGCCCACAGCCTCCCTAAACCCCAACCGACAGTGTTTTCAAAAGCAATGCAGGAAAAAAACTTCACAGCCGCCTGATTTTTTTTTTCCCCTAGTTTTGTTTAACATTGTACATTTTTGTTAATAAATTCTTTATATAAAATTGGTGTGCTGTCGTGAAGGTAGGGGACTGATCCACACTCACCCCAACCAACTTCAAACTTTTCACTGTTGCTCCTCACTGGCCTTCCCAAAAAGACAATCATACAGTTACAGCTAATCCAGAACGCTGCGGTCAGGATTCTTACCAGAACCAGGAAATCAGAGCACTTTCTGTCCTCAGGTCTTTACACTGACTCCCAGTTACCTTCAGAATAGATTTTAAAGTATTACTACTTGTCTATAAATTACTAAATGGCCTAGGACCTCAATACATTACAGATACGCTCACTGAATACAAACCTAACAGATCACTCAGATCATTAGGATCATAAAAACTAGAATTCCAAGAGTTCAATCAGAGCAGGGTGAATCCACCTTCAGCTATGCCCTCCGCTGTTGGAATCAGCTTCCCGAAATGATCAGATGTGCTCCAACATTAGGCACACTCAAATCAAATGTTTAGCTGTGCCTGAATGGGCACTGTGCTACGTCCAACAGATCGCACTATTATGTTTTTCTCTTCTTTCTCATCGTTTTCATAACCTGTTCTAACACATTTAATCAATTTTATAATTAGTTTTTATGTTTCTAACACTTGTCTCTTTTATTCCTATTTATGTAAAGCACTTTGAATTGCCACTGTGTATGAAATGTGCTATATAAATAAACTTGACTTGCTTTGCTCTCACTCCTAGACCATTAATATCAGCGATGTAACACAAAGTGAAAAAAAACAAGCCACGCCCACTGTTTTCTCATTTAGTATTTCATTTCTCTAGGATCTGCGTCACAACATGGAAACAAAAACAGTCCCAGCTTCTGGTTCACTTGGACTTTAAATGTGGTTTCCTAGCTAGCATCACCCAAAGCAGGTGAATGGATTCAGTTGGTCCTGAATTCATCTCTTGTACAGCTCTTTGAAACGTCGGCCATGGTTAAAGATGTATGGTCTCAATGTATTGTCTAATTGTACCTCTCCTCCTTCATACAGTTGGTATAGTTCTCTCGGGAATATACCAGTTCTGCTCTGTTATATCTATTAAATGACTCCAGACAGTATATATCTTCATAAAAAAGACAAAAGCATTCATTTCTGTTTGTCCCACTGATATTGTTCCATCTGCGAGTTTTAGATGATGTACTCTTGGCTGCTTTTCATCGCAGCATTTCATATAGATTTATTAATTGAGTTTGGAAATATAACTTCTCAGAAATGTCCTTAAATGAAACGGTGAAGGTAAACATTACTATGAAAATCCTAATAAAGGCATAAACACATTAAGGTTGTTTATTTGTCGGAATTCGTATTTAAACTAGTTTTATTTGTCTTGTGCAAAGTATATTTCACACACACACACACGCACATACACACACACACACACACATATATATATATATATATATATATATATATATATATATATATATATATATATATATATATATATATATATATATATATATATATATATATATATATATATATATATATGTATGTATGTATGTATGTGTGTGTGTGTGACCACAGAGTGGTCAGGCACACAGTACGCCACTTCTCCCACCCGTCCATCATGTATCCAGCAGCAAAAGTCCCGCAGGACTTGTCGAGAAGTTGGTGTCAATTGTGTTCAGAGACCAGTTGATCAAATCTATAATTCCTTATTTGTTTGTAAAGCATGCAAGGAGAGCCTCAGAATTAGAATAAGACGAGACACGAGGAGCCAGCCAGGAGAGATATGGCAGGGAGAGGAAAAAAGTTTGAGAACCAAAGAGGGACTGTGGTGACCCCTGATAAATAAAGCCGAAGTGAAATGAATGAATGTTTACTCGCATTTATTTGCTCACACTCATCTCAGACTTATCTCAGATCTCAGTGCTAAAAGAAAACACTAAATAGTCTGCTCATCAAGAAGATAAAGCTGTGATTTGGAATTGAATATTTAATTATACGCTAATGACTGTTCTGTAGCTGCCATCATTAATGCTTGTTAAGGATATGAATGATTATTGTCAAGACAGAGCTTTTGATTGGATTCAGTTGAATCTTTGATTTGTACAAATTTCTCCTTTCTTTAGAATGTCGCGTTTAATATTTCAGATAAATATCCTCTGCAGTCACTCAGTTTGAGTGTTTGGCAGATACTAAGACAAAGTAATATGAAAAACAAAGACAAAAGATAAAGAAATAAAGCTTCAGAACTGAAATGTGGGCTAGTAGCGCACTGCACTGATGTTTAAAACTAGTACCATCATGGTTTCAAAGTAAGGCTCTGTCCACGTGAACACAAGCATTTGAAAACCTAATTTGGTAACAATTTAGTTTAATTAACAAGTCACTCCATGGGCGTCGCTAAACCCTATTTAAAAATCGCCAGTGCCCCAGTGAGATAGTTTACTTTATATGCAAGTGTATTCATTAAGAGTGGTAATTCCGGAATAAAGGTGTTATTCTCTATGTGCAACCGAACCAAAACTGATGAAAGCAATGTAGATGAATCAAAAAGCAAACTGAGCATGTATAAAATCCCTGTTGAACACTCATTTTGATTACTGTGTGACATCACATGTGGGTGGAGTTACGGACATGCCCAGACATGTTCGGTTCTCAGAATATTCCAGTGCTGCAATGAGACAGACGGTAGTTTGTTGATGTGTGTGCGTTCATGAGAATAAACCACACACACACGCACCCAAATACGCACATCTAAATGCACTCCTAAATGTGTAAACTGCTTGAAGATGGGATTGAATAAATCAATGTGCAGACCATACTGTCACAGTGTTGCCTATTCACCTTTGACCGGGTTTAAGGAATGGATTTTGGCCACACAGTCTACACACGCACATACATCTAACAGAGCATGTACACAGAAAAAACTCATGCATAATTCAACATAATTGTATAATGACAATAATACTGCTATTTATTTATTTATAATTGTTTTTTTTTTTTTTCTGGGAGCTGTGTCCCAGTACAGCGTTATGTCTTGCAATGCCCTTGATTGACACCATTTACTACTGGCTTATTACCTGCCTATTACTGCAATATTAACTGATTATTAGCTTTAGTGGTGTGACGGATCACAAATCTCTTGGTTCGGATCACATTATGGTTTTTTAGTTACGGATCTGACCATTTTGGATCAGCTAAAAGACAAATGTCGTTTGTTTTTCATTTATTACAGAAACAGTGCTGCAAGAAATGTTTGGTTTTAACAAACAGAACATAGAACCTGCAGTTTTATTGAAAATAAAAGAAGACATAATCAGCTGAATAAAACTAAATGATGACATATTCAGTCCTGTGGAAAATTCACTGTTACTGCTACTGTTGTTGATAAAGCTAAATGTAGTAGTCATTTATGTACATTCTTTTTTTTAATTTTTTGTCCCATATTTTTTATTAATGATTCAGTTATTCACTCATAAATCTTCATGTTTCAGTGCTAGATGTATCATTTCTGAAGAATTATTAAGTGGCATACTTTTAAGGCTGATTGTCGCCACCTATTTTTTTAAATATTATTATCGCAGCCTACAAATGTTATTTTTAACATTAAGACAAATGCATGACGGTGATTTTAATTTCTAACATAAACATCAGTGATTTTATCTAAACTATAAACTGTTATCCCAGTACGTCTGTGTTTTTTGACTGTTTGTAAACTAAAGACTGAATCCCTTTCTTGATTTTTGCGTTATTTCAAACACAGATTTGAATGCAGCGATTCGAAGGATTAATAAACATACTGTGTGCAAATCACCATCGTTTATAATTTATGTTGTGTGGTTGTTGAGATTGCAATCTTTTAATCCTCAATTGTGCAGCTTACACTGAATGCTTTAATGCAGACTCGACAAGTGGTGACAAAAAACACCTTTAGTAACCCAAGAAACCCAACACATCCCGAATAACCACAACCTCTTCCATCATCCTAATATTTTATAGGAAAGCCTACATGCTTTCACACATGTCATATGATCTCTCTGACCTCTCTTTCTTACAAATTTAATAAAGAAAAAATTTATTAATCCACGGGTCACATGTGTTCCGAGCCATGGGTTGTGATTCGTACAAGTCACAGATCAACCTTGATCTGTTACACCCCTAATTAGTATGCATAAAGTATGATCTTATGTTCCATCCCTAATCATATTCAATACCTAAACCCTACCACTACCTTAACTATTAATACCCAGTTTAAAGCTAAATATTGAGCTAAAAGTTTTAGTTAATGGTTTTTGTAAATAGCATTAATTGTACATTAAATTATTCAATTCACCTTCATTTCTATAGCGCTTTTACAATGTACTGTGTCAAAGCAGCCTAACATAGATTTTTACATAGACGTTGTGGTAAACTGAAAGTGCTCAGTTTTCAGAGTTGAAGTTCAGTTTACTTCAGTTCACTGTAATGTAAATGTCACTGCTGAAAGCCAAAACATTGAAGAGCAAATCCAACGATGCGCAAATAAAGTGAGACCCTTCATTTTTTCGACGCGGTTTGGCCATTCATCCACATGCAAATGCAGTGTAGGCCTTGATCTCACGTAGATCTCTGCATTAAGATGCAGCTTTTTAAAATGATTTTCCTACGGCTGCAAGTGTTTTGCATGCTGCTTATGCATTTTAATCGACTGCAGTGCCTCTCATTTTCGCCAATGTGCTTTGAGTGGAAAAAGTGTGCTATGTCAGTCTTGTCTTTTTTATTGTCCAATCAATTGAAAGCAGGGGTGGGGTTTCCATTGAAGTGACAGCAGTGTTTGTGCTGTCAAGACAACTACGGAGACCTTTAACCCCTACTGGGGATGTTTTCATACACTCTGGAGGGATTTTGTGTCTTAATGTGTCCATAACTTTTTCCGTGTTTCAGTTAGTGAAATGTTTTTCTGTGACAAATCTTAGTTTGACACATATTTTGTAAAGATGCTATGAAAAAAAAAAATTAACAATACAATCTGGACAAATTAGGGATGAAAACATCCACCAAATTAAATTGCTGTAAAAATGTTTCGGATTAATACATTTTTCAATTGTTTTTGCATGAATTTGTTAATCAACTTCTGTCCTGATTAAAACTACTAAATTGCTTAATTAATTTAACAATTACAGGATTTTAACTCTTTAATTGCCAAATTTATAAATGATGTCACTTATTTGGTGAAAAACACACACACACACAAAATTATGTATTTTCAATATAAAAAGTAATTGTGGACTTACCTTAACGTGTCTCAGAACTACATGGACTAAACAATAACAAAGACTGTGAATTTTTGCACCAGCAAATGTGGTTATAATGGAAGTCAATGGGGCAAAAACAGCCACCAACATTAAATTACGGAGAAAAAATGAAATTCTCACAATGCATCAAAGCCAATGTTGTTAGTAATCGTTCACTTGTTCAAGACTGTGCTAAAAGATTTTTAAAAATCCAGATCCCAATTACTTTTTATATTAAAAATATGTCATTTTTGTGTGTGTGTTTTTTTCAACAAATTAGTGATATAATTTATGAATTTGTTAAAATACTGTAATTTTCTAAGTAATTTAGTAGTTTTGATCAGGACTGAGGTTGATTAACCGATATAGGCAAGGATAATAATAATAAAAATAATAATTATATATATATATATATATATTTTATTTATTTTTTTTTTTTGGATATAATTTCTTTTTTTATATATATTTATTTTTGGCCTTTTTAGCTTTATTAGACAGGACAGTAGGGTTGTAACAATATACCGGTATGACGGTCTACCACGATTTGAACGTGCACGATTATCATACCATGAACAATTGCATATCAACGGTTTTAACCCTTAAAGACAGAGACAGCCGCCCGCGGCTAAAAATAAGTATTGCTCTTAAATGTTTAATAACTTTTGATCCGCTGATCTGATTTATACAATTCAAAGATTGGCATAAAGAAGAGAATCTCAGCTTTCCAGTGCTGTATCACATAACATTCGGACTTTTAGAGGCTCCGGAATCAGTGCGGTTACGTCATTAAAATTTTACAACGCTGATTTGACAAAGAAACGTTCGTCACTGTGTCTCCAGACAAACCAGACATGATACATTGATGCATTGTCCCTTCTCCATGCCCAGATTGGTTCAAACTCGCTATATCACAACCAATAAGCATAGGTTTCGCTTTTGTTTGTGGACCAACAATGAGCTTTTTGAACAACACGGAATGAGAGATAGGCATACATTTATGCGCGGCTAAATAAAACGCAAAAAAAAAGTTTTGCATGAAATAATTCTCATACTAAGTACTTTTGCATGCACAGCAGCACAGAAACATGACAAAACAGTGACACAGCAAAGACGAACTGCTGATCTTGCTGTTTTCAAAAGACGCAAATGAAGGTGCAGCTGTTTGTCTGCATTGCAGACAACCAAATCCAAATCCATATCCACAGACAACCATATCCATGCTGGCACATAAAACCTAAGGATGTTCCATATTGAATCTAGTTTCGTTATGTAACTATTTATAGTATAGTAAATATTTATATCTATTTTTTTACTGAGGATTTGCACCATGTTTATTTGGACTTTATTTGGACTTTGACACATTATTTATTATTTTCTTATTTTTTTATTTGTTCATTGTAAGTGGTGTTGTTTATAGTAACTGAAAACATATTATTTGGAAAAAGTCAAATTTGCTTCACTGTTCTATTATTTTGTAACATTTGTAACATACCGTATACCGTGAAACCGTCAAACCGTGGTATTGTTTTAGACGATTATCATACCGTAAAAAATTCATACCGTTACAACCCTACAGGACAGTAATGTGACAGGAAGCAAAGTTGGAGAGAAAGAGGGGGGGATAGGGTTAAAAAATGTTCTCGAGC
Organism: Danio rerio; assembly: GCF_052040795.2. Taxonomy (NCBI): domain Eukaryota; kingdom Metazoa; phylum Chordata; class Actinopteri; order Cypriniformes; family Danionidae; genus Danio; species Danio rerio. The sequence goes on from NC_141033.1 coordinate 6,828,369, forward strand.
CAGGATTTGACCTAGGGATGCCCTTACATGCTTCTGCACCTCATGTCAGCACGCTAACCACTAGGCTATTGCGCCAACTGTTTGATATAATTTCAACCGAAACATAAAGAGAGGGTGGAATTGAATCCAGCAGTCCAGTTTTGCTAATTTGGAATTTTGGTCCAAATGTAAGTATATTTTTTAAAACAGTAGAGAAGACCTTGGGTATCTGTAATATTGAAATAATAAAAATACAGTGCAGCTGACAAGCAACATAATTAGGAAATGGCATGGGTATATTTTTTTCTAAAGTCTGCACAGACCTTTTAATTAATTATTCTATTCATCTCAGGGATAATTATCTGGAACGATAGAATGAGGAGTAAGGATAAAATAATAATAAAGAGAGAGGGCAGTCGAAAATGTGAATAAGTAGCTGTTAATGTACAAATATATTCATACACGCACAGACAGACAGACAGACAGAAAGAAAGAAAGAAAAAAATAACGAAAGAAAGTATGTAAGAAAGAAAGAATAATAATAAAAAATAAATTACGCTGACCTTAAACAGCTCCAAGACAGACTGATGTACAAGTGTATGTTTTAATTTCACTCTCATGGTGTGAATTCATGGTTCATTATATTTATGATTATTTGCTTGCCTCACCAATTTAATGTGTGTTTATTTTCAGGCTGACTGGAATGAATTTGCCATCCCCTGTCATCAGTAGCAAGAACTGGCTGCGTCTTCACTTCACATCTGACAGCAACCATCGGAGGAAAGGCTTCAGTGCTCAATATCAAGGTAAGCGTTCATTCTGTGTGCAGTAGGACACAGAAGACGATGACTGCTCATCAATAGCCAAGTTCTGCTGTAGCTTAAAATGATCTTGGCTTGTCTGTGTTACTCAGTGAGCAGACACATTGTCCCACTGAATGCTTCCCCTTTGCTTTGGGAACTCATTCACAACAATAAAGGGGCGATTCATGGTCCTGGAGTAATGCAAGATGAGGCTCTTTAAATCATTTTCATGATATGTGTTTATGGCTGTGTTTTCTATTTGCATAATAAGCAAGGCATGTTATAAATTCTAGGGGGAGCGCAGGGGATTTGTTGAATTTGTTATAATAAAGAGTGCTGGGTTTAGAAACTGTATTTACAGTTGAAGTCAAAATTATTAGTCCCCCATAAATGTTTTCTTTTCATTTTTAAATATTTGCCACATGATGTTTAACAGAGCATTGAGGTCGATATTATTAGCCCATTAAGCAATATTTATATATATATTCGATTTTCAATTGTTTACAGAACAGACCACCATTATACAATGACCTAATTACCCTAACTTGCTTAGTTAACCTAATTAACCTAGTTAAGCCTTGAAAAATATCTAGTAAAATATTATGTACTATATTTATATATATTATGTAATATATATATTCATTCATTCATTTTCTTGTCGGCTTAGTCCCTTTATTAATCCAGGGTCGCCACAGCAGAATGAACCGCCAACTTATCCAGCTAGTTTTTACGCAGCGGATGCCCTTTCAGCCGCAACCCATCTCTGGGAAACATCCACACACACACACACTCATATACTTATACACTATTATATTATATTATATTATATTATATTATATTATATTATATT
>NC_141033.1:6832500-6835000 GCF_052040795.2 Danio rerio
GTGTGTGTTTGTGTTTGTGCGCGCGCGTGTTCAATGTTGTGTGTGTGCGCACTTGGATGAGTAAAATACAGAGCACAAATTATGAGTATGGGTCACCATACATGGCCATATGTCACGACTTCAAAAAAATAAATAAATAGAGTGAGAAAGAAAAAGAGAGAGAGAGATTTGCAATTGTATTAAGGCCCACCGATGGGGGGTGGCATACAGAGAGGAATTATGCAAAGTGAATTTCTTTCATGATTCCTGGGTCATAATTGGCATCCTACATGGCATAATTACAGGACTAAATTCAGAATTGCTTCGGAATCTAAATTGGCTCTAGATGATGCAAATATTGTTATCACGTCTGGTAATCGCATAGCAGAATGATAGCTGTGACTGAGATAACAAAGTGTGCGCGTCGCTTATGATGTCACACCCCTGCTCGTTATAGAAATATATTTGGACATCCAAATGAACTCTGATTCATAAAAGGTGGCTTGTTTTCTGCGGGGGGTCTTAGGCACTCGACAGACTGTATTAAATGGATTGTGATCTCCACGTTTATGCGCTTCATCTTTGTCCTCCTCCAACAGTGAAGAAGGCCATTGAGCTGAAATCCAGAGGGGTGAAAATGCTTCCGAGCAAGGATACCAGTCACAAAAACACAGTCTGTAAGTACAGTTTAAACATTCCTTTTGTTCTAAAAGAGATGAATATGATAGCAAACATAAAACATGAGTTTATCCAACATAGGCTCATTCTGAAAACGTAGCCCTATATACATTTCTGGAGATCGTGATAATGTAGCCAGAGGCACGCATTTCATCTTTAAAATGAACGCTACGAGGTGGTATGATGCTATTCCTTTTTTACACTACTTGCTGACCGCTTACCTTCATATGGACGGCTTTCCCGCTGTTACCAGTTTGACCTGTATCTAGCCATGTACATGGGTGGACTTGAGATGCAGAGAGGCGTTGATCACAACAATGCGAGAGTGAAGCCTGAAAAACCAAAGGAGAAGCAAGAAAGAACAAATGAGCAAATGATTCTTTCAGCAACCTAAAACATGAACAAACTGCCATGTTTAACTATTAGCATCACCTTTTGGACTATTATAAATGCAGAATGACAGAATTACTTTCTCACAGAGGTTACATGTGCTGGTGAAGATTAAAGATACAGATGAGAGGTTTGCACTGACTGTGGGCTATATATTGCGTGTTGTTTTTTAACTCAAATAAGGACTAAATGTATGCTGTGTGTAGTTTTTCTGTAAGTGGAAACATATCAGAGACTGTAAGGGTCTGTATGTGTTCATATATGCTGTATTTATTTATTTTATATATTTGCAGACGTTACAGTAGACTATTTTGCTTCATTGATCTGCAGTTATAATCAAATCATGTTCATAGAAAGATTAGTAATGAACATTTATACACAAGTATTTGTGTATAAAGCATCTGTTTCAAGAGTTGCCACTTAGATATGCTTGGCGTTTATCGCAGGTTTGGTATGCTGTCCCGGGAGAGAACCCTGAGCTCTGAGATACTTGAGCCCAAGGCTCTCGCCTGGTCAATAAGCATATAAGGGGATCCGAGATCAGGTAGTTCTCGAGAGCTCCCCCTTAGAAAAGAGAGGAAAAGGAGGAGATGGGGTGGAAGAGGGGATTCTTCCAAAACAAAGATAGAGCAGTAGGGAGAAAACAATCCATTTATAGTAAGCTTGGATCACTCTGATTGGATTATTACTGATTACAGATGGGAAGCCAGTCGTGCTCAATCTTATCATGTGCTGTTCTCGAAATTAGTTTGTGAAACTTAAATTTGTGAAAGATGCTACTCATATGATATGTGAACGACCCGTACAGCTTTACTTTGAGCAAGATTTCCTCGAGCGAGAATGACGTTGTCTGAAACTTTTTGTCATACACAACGCCCACCAAAACACCTTTGGTACCCTTTAGGCAGAGGAAACACAAGCCTGATAAAGGTGACTCATACCGTCACCGATAGACTGTACTCTACCACTCAGTGGAAATGGGCCATTTATTGTATGAATGTAGGGGAGAAAGGGAAATGCGGAAGGTGCTAGGAAGATATGATTGAAGGAATACGTGCCCAGGGATACATTTATGGGAAAACACAAATATGTGCAATGGCATACGTCTGACTCCATTTGCTGCATTACTTTTTACCTATGTAAGGATGGATTTTCTGGTGAGATCAGTTTGCTCAGTAGCTCACCTTGTACATCGAGTGCACCAGGGTTCATGTCCGTTGCAGGACACCAGGTTAAAAAAGAATTTAATAAAAAAGATGTAAAATTGTGGTAAATGCAGACTGCTGTGATGCACATTTCTCTTCTAGACTTATTTATTTCCTTTTAATCCCTATTAGTTGGCTAAAAAGTTTATCCAAAATTCCTTTGACACAATCTACATTGTAAAATCACTATAAAGATGACTTTATGAAGTAAATTGAAGTTTAGGGAAGAGGGTGTGTGGGTCAGTCGA
>NC_141033.1:6840000-6880000 GCF_052040795.2 Danio rerio
CATCTATTTACCCACTTACCTACCTATCTGTTTGTCTATCTGTCTATCCATCCTTCCATCCATCCATCCCTTTATCTGTCTGTCTGTCTGTCTATCTACATGCCTATATGTTTGTCTATCTGTCCATCCTTCCTTCTATTTATCTATTTGTTAGCCTACCAATCCGTCCATCCATCCATTCATCCATCCGTCAGTCTGTCCATCTATCCATCCATCAGTGCATCCATCCATCCATCCATCCATCCATCCATCCATCCATCCATCCATCCATCCATCCATCCATTCATTCATTCATTCATTCATTCATTCATTCATTCATCCATCCATCCATCCATCCATCAGAGTGATATGCTGTTTTGAATTTGGACATCAAAAGCACCATTATACAGTACAATCTACTTACATTATTGGTCATAATATGTCTCATTTGCCTCCTTTTTTCTTCTTCTTATTTCATGGTCTTTCTTTCATGCAGTAAGCCAAGGAGGGATGTCTGCCGACATTTGTCCAGATCCGGGGATTCCCGAGAATGGGAAAAGAATTGGCTCCAGCTTCCAGTAGGTCCCATTTTTTGTTCTTTATCTTCTGCATTCTTCCTTCTTAACTGCATGACATGGCTTTAATCAGGTCCGGGTCCTGCCGTTTGACACATCTGTCTGAACTCCCATACAGATAGGCCATTACCAGCAAGACCTTTGGTCACCACTACAAAGTGGCTTTATAATACGCTTAAAGAAAGAACCGAGGGCTGTTACATGTTCTGCATTTAATGGAATGCTACAGTATGTGGGCGATTCTGAAAATAGAAGAGACAAGCTGTTCAGAGATGTTTGACCGAAACTGCTTTCATCTAACAAAATAAGGACGTGCCAGAGACGTATACGTTCAGGGGCTGATGGTATGACTCATGTACTGGTCAAACGCTGACGGTCATTTTTACTTGGGCAGGGTTGGAGCCAGCATCCAGTTTTCCTGCGATGACAGCTACGTACTGCAGGGATCAAAGAGCATCACTTGCCAGAGAGTGACGGAAACCCTGGCGGCCTGGAGTGACCACAGGCCTATCTGTCGGAGTAAGTGCAAATATGCATCTCTTTTCTCCTGCTTAGACACATTCTGTAGGGATGCTGTCAGAACCTGTTAAGTGAGATGTGGCAGTGGGGAGTAAGGCCACTCAGTTTATACTGTAGGAATGGTTGTGCCACGTAGATTTAACAAATACCCCATTCATTTATACATACACACACACACACCACACACACACACACCACACACACACACACATATATATATATATATATATATATATATATATATATATATATATATATATATATATATACAGTTAAAGTCAGAATTATTAGCCCCACTTTGATTTTTTTTTCTTTTTTAAATATTTCCCAAATTATGTTTAACAGAGCAAGGACATTTTCACAGTATGTCTGATAATATTTTTACTTCTGGAGAAAAAAAACTTATTATTATCTACTTATTTTATTTAATTTTTTCGGAACCGTCGTTATAAAATTGCTTGCCTAATTAGTAGGTCCACATGGAATCTGCGCACGCAGAATTCCACAGATTTTCCACAGATTTTCCATAGAATTCCTTCAGATTTCTGCAGATTTTTAGCCCATTATTATTTCTGTTTATTTACTTGAGTTAATGTGTAAAACTGAATTTATTCAGTTTTTATTGAGTAATTTATTACTTTTTATTTAATATATTAAGGTTTTAGTTATGATATTCCGCTGGATACTCCCAAAATAATTCTGCAGAAATCTGCAGATTTTTATCAAAATTCTCCGCAGAAATAGCAAAAAACGTCCGCTGATTCCGTTTTTCCCTGCTAATTAGTTAACCTAATTAACCTAGTTAAGCCTTTAAATGTCACTTTAAGCTGTATAGAAGTGTCTTGAAAAATATTTAGTAAAATATTGTTCTAATGTGAAGTGGATGCTGACAACAGGAAGTGCGGATCCAAACACAGGGTTTATTAGCAGGATGGTCAGGCAAGCAACAGTCAACACAGGGGCAAGCAGATGTGTATGGACTTTCCAGAGTCGTGGTCAATAAATAGGCAGGTGGCCAAAAGGCAGGAAGCAGACAACATAATAAAAACAAAACAAAGCAAGGGACAAACACGGAAGGCAAGGCTAAGAAAATGTGTCGTGATTTTCAGTTTAGTATAACAAGACTCAGCACAGATGTGTGTGCGAGTGCTCTCTTTATCGTTCATGTAATCATTTCATGAGCGGTTTCAGCTGTGAGTGTTTGCAATCAGACAGGATCTAGGCCAGGTGTGTGAGTGGTGCATGACTGGATCATGTAGTTCAGGGGTGGCCAACCCTGTTCCTGGAGAGCCACCTTCCTGCAGATTTCAGTTGCAACTCATATCAAACACACTTGATATGACTTTTGTTACTATTGTTTTATATTGTTGATTTTATTTTAGTGTATTGCTGTTTTTACCTGCTACTGCTATTGAACAGCACCTTGGTTGACCAAAGGTTGTAATTAAGTGTGCTCTAGATAATAACTTTGATTTGATTCGATTAAATTTTGAAGTTTTCACTTTTAAAAGCTAAGCAAAAGGCTCCATTGCTAATTTGAAATCACTTTAAAATTATATTTTTAAAAAGCTTGTTTTTATTTCATTACTCAGAATATTATAATGTCTTAGTGATGACAAAACAGACTATTCTGCTCATGGATGTGTTTATCCAGGATTATGCATGCAATGTTGCACTATAACTAGAAAAAATATTTCTGTATTTACCATCATCATGGCAAAGTAAAACATAAATTGTTACGATTGTGTGTGGGGAAAGGGAGTGAGTACTGAAATGTGGTAAATTAAAAGGGTTTATTAATTATAAAATAAAACAAAAAGCAACAAAAACAATCCCGGGGGGTTACAATAAAGTAACAAATAAACTTGACTGGGCGGACTAACAGGGATCAGAGCAGGACAAGACATGACACAACTAGATAATGACATCTGATGAACTGGCACAGGACAGCAGACATGAGGAGACTATAAACAGAACACATAAACAAACAAACAGATGAACATAATAAACTAAGAATGGGATAATAAGAAGGGGAGGACTAGAAAATAGACAGGAAAGCACATAGTACAAAGGCAAAACACAAGTCATGTGCTCACATAAAACAGGTCTAGAACACACAGCCAATGAGAGAACCCATAAACCGCGTGTTCACATGAAACACAACACTAAAGTACATGGCCACAATGTAAACACCGAGCCACATGCTTTGATAACGCCAACACAAACAAAACACAAGACATGAGCACATGACAAATGAACACTTACTGTGCACACACACATGCGACAGGCGTGTTTTGATCCCAGCACCAATTGAAACCGAAACCAACTAGACCGGTGCACTGAGATTGAAAACATCAGGCCACAAATGAAAGAACACACAAAGACAAGAGCACACACTCCCAGCATGCTTGGACCTTGCATGTCCCGCTTATACAAAGATGAAGATAGACAGGAAATATAAGTGCTCAACGCAAAAAAACTGGAGCCGAGCACAACCTACTAGACAAGAAAGGACTAGTGTCTGGATTCTGCCACTAAAACATGAATTAACAAGACCAAAGTGGCAGAATACTGACATTCAATTAATCTTTATTTGTATAGCGCTTTTACAATGTAGATTGTCAAAGCGGCTTCACATAAAAGATCATAGTAAATTGAAGTAGTGTAGTTCATATTTTAAAATTTAAGTTCGGTTCCGTTTGGCTCAGTTCAGTGTGGTTTAATAATCAATAATCCAAACTTTGAAGAGTAAATCCATCGATGCGCAGCCCAACAGATCCCGAACCATGCGAGCCAGTGATGACAGCTCCGAGGAAAAAACTTCACCAATTGGCGAAAGTGAAGAAATAAACCTTGAGAGAACCAGGCTCAGATGGGCATGACCATTTCTCCACTGGCCAAACGTCTTGTGCAGAGATGCAGTCTAAGTGCCGGAGGCTGGAGAATGCTGGACCTCAGCTAAGACTCGTCAGTCCCTGGAGCATCACAGGAATCAGTCTCATGCTCTCCACTCCTCCATGACCACCACAGTAGCTGCTGAGGATACAGCCTGGTCCAGAATCTGGAAATCTTGGTATCTCATCGCTGGTCTTGGATCGAATCAGAAATCAGACATAAATTAGTTATTAGTAATGAGTTATTAGAAATTAGTTTAATAAGTGTGACTTCAAATATACACTGCGAAAAGTGTTGGGTTCCACACAATTCCTCCATGCTGTTACTACACAGATTGATTAAGTTAACTTGATCTTTTTATTTTTTTACAAATTTTTGTGGGTTGAACATAAAACAATTAAGTTGTCCCAAAAAACTTAAAGGATTGTAATGTTTCAACTCATTTAAATAAATAGTTTGAACAAGCAGCATAAATAATTCTTGTAGTGTATATTAACATGACCACTAGTAAAATCTATGAAATCTATGAAATCTATTTTTCTTTCACCCATGTAAAGGTTCAGAATGTCAGATTGCTATTGACATTACTTGGAGTAATTCCCTCTCCAAATCCAGTAATGTGTGATATTATGCGTGAAGCCCTAGCTGCACCACTTTGTATGAGAGGAAGAACAAGCTGAAGCTGCCCTTCAGTAATCTGACAGAGAACTTTAGGGTAAACCGAGCACAAGAGGTGCTGCCATACAGGGACTTCAGTGACATTAAAGTCTTCTCAGCTGGCACAGAAGTAAGAACCAGCTGGAAGTAGAAGGCTCATGAGGCAATCAACCAGGAATCAGTTTCCCATACAACGTCGTAATTCATGGCTGAACTACCATAGTATGACACTTTGTTTGGGAAATGAACGATGTAGTGATGCATGTTTCCCAAAAACATAGTTGCTCATCATTTGAACCATGTTAGTTACAATGTAATACATGCAAAATGGTAATCTAACTAGGGTGGAGTAACAACTTCTTTAGTGAAAATCTGTATTAAATTATTTGTTCAAATTATATTTTTGCACTCACTTGCATACATTTTTTTATTTATTTTTTGTTAAGAACATACATACATTTTCTTTATCAATGTGAATGGCACATATATCCTATCTTCGTTATTTCTTTTACAAACATTATGGAAAATATTCCATATTATATTTGAAAATATAAAGCCAAGTAAATACACGTAGGCTAATCTCATATAAATACACTTTCCAATAATGACGTAAAAAACTATTTTTATTTATCCGTTGCCATAATTACATTTAGGTTCAGAAATCCTACATATAGTTTTTGTTTTTACAAAATTTGTAGACGTATCAGATTTCCACTTATAAATCATAGGTCATAGCTTTGTTACGAGCCAGGGCTGCGTTCAGGGCATAATTTATTTCAAAGTGCGCTACGAAGGGAGCACAATTGTCAATCTGAGGTTTGCTAAAACTGAATTGTAAAGTAGATGTTGGAATGTTCGAAAGGAATAGGGCATGTGGGGATAACTTGAAAATAGAACACAACCAGGAGCTAGGCTTCCAACTATTGCTCTAGTTGAGTAATTGCAACTGCACATATTTGTGACCCAGTTTATTGAAATGACAGCAACACCAAATCATGGAACTATTATTGTAAAATCAAACTTGCGACCTTAGTTGACTAATGATAGTTTTTGGAAACACACCCCAACCTGAGTCTTAGTTGTGACAGAGAGTTGGTGGAAACAGTGGTATCCAGACCAGCAGGTCTCGAAAGCAACCTAAGACTCAACTACAAGTCCCAGGGAAAGAAAGGGCATCAACTGATCCAGGAGGAGGTCCGATTAGGGGCGGAAGAAGCTTGTGCAGTAGGACAGTAGGAATGCAGCAGCATAAGTCATTGATACAAAAGTACAAGGCAGCTGACCGGAAGATTTTGTGGACAGAACTAAGGAAATCTGAGCCACAATGAATCAATTTCCTTATTCAGTCAGTATACAATGTCCTCCCAAGCCCATCCAATCTCTTTCGCTGGGGCTTGTCTGAGACCCAGCAAAGGAGGATAGATCGCAGCAGCACATATTGAGCTTCTACCCTAGGGCACTGGGAGACAGGCATTACCATTGGTGTCATGATCAAGTGCTGCGGGTTATTACAGATCTCCACCAGAAAACATCAACATCTAACCAGGCCATCCATCACCTTTGTAAAGGTTGGGGAGAAGCCACAGCAGTTCCTTAGTCAAGCAGGGTGGCTGCTGGCAACAGCTCGGGAATGGCAGCTGAAGGTCGGCCTAGAGAGGCAACTCAAATTCCCAGTGAACATTCCAATGACCTCAGCAAGGCAAGTGGTTCTGCTAGAGTTCACTGTTGCCCAGAAAGATTGAATAGAAGAGGGTTTCAAGAGGATGATTTCCAAGTATAAGGAGCTGTCAGGCAAATGTCAAAGCAGAGGATGGTGGACCTGATGTAAACCAATCACGTTCAGATGCAGAGGTGTTGTTAGCCAGTCTCACAACAGGGCATGCAAGATACTGGGAGTGAAGGGACTGCATCAAGCAGTAAAGGCTGTGGACCACATAGCTATTTAGACACAAGCCAGGACCTAATCCACCCAGGTTGGGTTGACTGGGCTGATGTTGAGAAACCTGAAACACCCAGTCAACCCAGGATACATCCCTGAGCTGCACCTTAGTGTATATTAGAACTAGCAACATGCTAACATCGGGATCTGTTCCTAATCTGTTACAACTCTAAGTAGACCACACAAACTACATAGAAAAAAGCCTGGACCTGATCAATCCCAGATGGAATAATTGAGCAAGGGTGTCTGATGTTGTGAGACCTGAAACACCCAGTGAACCCAGGATACATCCCTGAGCTGCACCTAAGTGTATATTAGAACTAGCAACACGCTAACATCATGATCTGTTCCTAATCTGTTTCAAATATAAGTAGACCATACAATCTACTTAGACACAAGCCGGGGCCTGATCAATCCCAGTTGGATTGACTGAGCAAGGGTGTCTGATGTTGTGAGACCCGAAACACCCATTGAACCCAGGATACATCCCTGAGGATGTGTCTAAGCTGCACTTAAGTGTATATTGGAACTAGGAACATTCTAACATCATGATTTGTTACAAATCTGGGGCCTTGTTCGATTTTTATTCAAAACGAATTAATTAGAAGACAGTAAAGACTAGGTCAACAAGTTTTCAACCCAAGCTCATTCTGAAAACGTAGCCCAGCGGACGTTTCTGGAGACCCCGATTTACGTGGCAGGAGGTACGGATGGCTGCATTTAGTTTTTTTCAAGTGAACGCTACAGGGTGGTGTGACGCCGCTCCTCTTCACGCTTGCCAGCTGAAGGCTCACCTCTGTGTTGAGGGCTTTACCGCAACCAGTTTGTCCGGTTAGCTCCTTCGGTTAGGAGGAGGAGCTGGCGGCGGTGAAGACCGGGTTTGAGTCCGGGGAAGTGCGGTTCCTAAAATTGTGTCCAAAAACACAATCCAAAAAATAAAGCGAACGAGTTCGTAACGGGCGAGAATGCGGTGAAATCCTAAAACACGGTCAAAATTGGACAATGGCTTTTTCTTTTTCTGGACGGCTTTTGTAAATCATCACTTGGATTTAGGGAAGAAGGAGGAGGGTGGTTGGGTCGGCCGATTGGCCGGCCGTCCAGTCATTCGGTCAGTCAGTCAATTGGAGAGACGGTCGCACGACAGCGGCCTCCGGCAGCATTTTACGTGAGAACAGTGCACGCGCAAACGGCGCATGCTTGCGAGAGGCATTCGAGACACGAAAAAGCGCACACAGCGGCCTCTCGCGGATTTGCGAAAACAAAAACTGCACAAATAGGTACCTCCCAGGACGTATTTTGCGGTCTTCAGAAACGTCCGCGGGGCTACGTTTCCAGAATGAGCCTGGGTTGTACGTTTTGGAACAGAGCCATTGTTAAAGAATTCTGCAGCACTAGTTTGCCTTAAAAACTGTTTTGGTAGCTTTTGCATATATTACTTTTCATCATACCACTATAAGCCTATTGCTAGTGTGTTCATTTTATTTCAGAATCAAATGTTAGATTTACTTGATATTATAAAACATTCATTAAAGAAAACAACAACAACAACAACAACAAAAATATTCCATTTGATGTGCACAGCCGTGGCTAGATATGCCCCAAAAAGATGAGACCTAGAGTGTGGTTGTTTTGAAGGGCATAGAGGACAAAAACCCCCAAATGACATTAAATAAAATGAAATAAGGCAGTGTGTCCGAGCAGCAGACAGAAGAGTAACCATGTTTGACAATTTATTCACACAGTTCTCACCTATCACTGATTGATCCAGACACTTTTTGTTTCAGCCGTGCCAAGTAACCTTTTTAAAGACAAGCCTTAAATGCCCCCCCTTTCTTTTTTCTTGTGATATGTTAGTGGTGTGATTTTTATAAAACGAGAAGTCAAAGACCCTTTAGCCTTTAGTAATTCCTTTAGGGTTTTTTGTGGGTTTCTCACTTCCTTTGAATCTCATCTCTGAAAAACAACATGAGCTTCACATGTTAAAATCACTGTGGTTTAAGTAATATTATTCCACATGCAAATATTCCAAAACCACATTTGCTGGTGTTGTGATTTCAACATGTGAAGCTCATGCTACGCATTGTTTCTGTGAGGGATGTTTGAGTTAGTTATAAGTACCTGTAAATGAGAGAGAAGATATTTGATTTATTATTTACAGCAATTTGAATAGCTATATACATTTTTTTTTAGCTAGATACATCTCAAACAGGCTACTTTTTTATTATCCATGATTGGATCTCAGTGGTGTGGGGACCATTTGATAGATTCATTTCTAGTGATAGTGTGCAGTTAGCAGTGCATAATTACTAAATTACGAGGTCCAGGAACAGATCAAGGTAACTGACCAACATGTTACTGGAAAAGTGAAATGTGTCGCGGATGAAAGAGAAGGGGGGAGGGGTGTTGAGGGTGTGGCAGAAAAAAAGTCAAGGGGGCAAGAAAAAAAGTCAAGGGGGCGAGGAAAAAAAGGGTTGTGGTGTGTGGGGGTGTTGTCGCTAATGAAAGTTAAAAGGGTTGGGGAGTCACAGAAGAAAGTGAAGAGCTGAGCAGGGGTGTGTTTGAGGGTGGGGATCGATGAAATGAGGGGGATCCAGCAAATTAAGCCCTGGCAGTTAGTGTGGATACCCAAATTGGTCATTGACAACACAAGCTTTTCCACATTGGGCTGCAATGGAAACTTTGTTTTCTGACAATTTATCCTGGTCACCACTGCTTTAGCTGCTGGTTATTTGTCACACAGTGGCCCATGTTATCAGGTCACTGTAAACAATGTGTGACAGAGCGGTAGTTCTGTGGGTGCAAAATCCCTTGTTGATACCAGAGTTTTTGTTTGCTAAGAACAGGAAACAGGCTACAATTTGCACATGGTCACCTTGAACAATAGAATATTGGAAAAATTGTTACCTTGTCGGATGAGTCTCGATTTCTGCTGCGACATTCGAATGGTAGGGCCAAAATTTAGCATCAACAACATGAAAGCATGAATCAACGGTTCAGGCTGGTGGTGGTAGTGGTGGTGTAAAGGTATGAGGGATATTATCTTGGCACACTTTGGGCCCATTAGTCTCAATTGAGAATTGTGTCAATGCCACAGCCTACCTGAGTATTGTTGCTGACGAAGTCCATCCCTTTATAACCACAATACCCATCTTCTGATGGCTACTTCCAGCAGGATAACGCACCATGTCATAAAGCGTGAATACTCTCAGACTGGTTTCTTGAACATAACAAAGTGTTCACTGTACTCAAATGGCCTCCACAGTCACCAGAATTCAATCCAATAGAGCACCTTTGGGATGTGGTGGAACAGGAGATTCACTTCATGGATGTGAAGCCAAAAAATCTGCTGCAACTGCGTGATGCTAACCATTATATTTCCAGTACCTCGTTGATTTTATGCCACAAAGGATTTTGGCAATGTTTTTAATGATTAATTTGTAGTTACTATATAGCTACTTATATAGTTATAGAAATTATTTGATGGTACTGCATGCACCAAATCTCACACAAAGCTGAAATAAAGCATTATTTCATGGAATAATTTACGGTGCAAAAGGTAAAACCTTAACCTCCCTAATGCCTTAAAGGCTGATTTATGCTTCTGCGTCAAACGCCGGCGTGTACTACTGCGCTGATGCATAGCCCTTCGCCGTGGCCATCGCCGTCACTGACGTGCACCTCTCAAAAAATGTAACTACACGTCACAACAACGCGTAGCGCAAGCTCTGTGATTGGTCAGCTTGGTAGCACTGACGAGTCTGGGTGGGACCGAGAGCCCCTCGAATGGCACGAGTGATTGTTTACAAGTGTGGAGTCCCGTGAAGGAGCTCCGGATGGAAAGTTTTGTTTGGTGTTTACCTCATAATCAACTTTATTGATTATAAAGTTGTTGCACGTCCGCTGGTTCCTGCCTCAAAATGAGCGAGTTTGAGTCACTTGTACAACCAGGAAGCGTTCAGGAAAAGCAAAACAGAAGCGAAGAAACTCGACACAGAGGAACATTTACACCTCACTGCCAACTAGCGCGCAGAAGTATAAATGCACATCTGTGCACGTTGCCTGCGCCGTGAGTTACGCCTGTCACTTGACGCAAAAGTATAAACCAGGCTTTACACCATCCCTTTTCTGCCTTGCAATTCAACAGAAAAATACGACATCTTGAGGGGAAAATGCTTCTAGATGTGTTTGGCTAGAAAAAAATAAAAAATAAATATATATAAATATATATATATATATATATATATATATATATATATATATATATATATATATATATATATATATATATATATATATATTGATTTAATTTTCACACAGTAGCTTCAGCATGCCAACAATGTCCCTGCTTGAGAATATCTTCTACTTTATCTCTTCACATCTCTACCTATCCAAATCTTCTTTAGTACCCTGTGGAGAAGCCAATGAAGCCACAGTAATGGAGCAGTCTGCTCTTTTACGCTGTCAAAGAAAATCCCTGACTAAACACAAGGGAGAAGCAGTTAATACCCTGGCACAGTATAGAATTTGGAAAAAAAAATACCCTGACTTTGTCAGTGATTGAGTCAAGTTATTCTGAGGCATGACCTTAAATAGATTAGCTCATGTCGTGATGGCTGGATGTGTTCAAAGGAAGTGTTTTAGTGAGGGGCAGGATGGAAATATCTATTCAAAAACCTAGTGAGCTGCCTCTGTGGGAAGCATTTTAGGCATCATAGGCACACTCTGAACTTCAAGACTGTTCTGAAAGGTGGGCAACATTATAGGCAGCCCGCTACGAGACCTAGTTTCGGCCAGGTTTGAAATGAATACTTCATGCATAAGTGAAAATTCAGTATTTTTTACTCACACTTCACTTCTCACAAATGTGTTAACTTTTTTTTTCTGTTGAGCACAAAAGAGGATATTTTTCCATCGCCACTGAATTCTCTATTTTCTTTCAAAGGGAAGGGAATGGCCTGCGTAAAACTGCTGGAATAGTTGGCAGTTCATTCCGCTGTGGCGACCCCTGATAAACCAAAGTAAAATGAATGAATGAATGAATGAAACCTCTTTTTTAGGTAGCTGACACAACTATAGAACCAAGTATGACATTCTGCTTAAATTGCACTTATTTATTATCTTAATGATATCAGTCTACTACAGCGGTAGGGAATCTGTGGCTCGGGAGACATATGTGAGTCTTTGACCAAAAATATGTGGCTCTCCAGCTGTTCCCCTTTAATAAAAAATTAAAACAGTCACTAAAAATGCCATTTTTATCTTTATATTTTTACAGCAAAATGAATAAGAATAAAAGGATGGTTTAATCAATGCACGTGAGCGGCGCTGTGTATTAACTTAAATTGTGACATAAAAAGCATACAACTTACATTTCTATGGTAACCTTGCGCCATAAAATTCAAGCAACATTCATGAGTGGTGAAAAAAAAAGAAATTCTATAAATTATTATTGTTACATGAACTTGCACAACATGTTAAGCTTCATATATCTCCTCAATGGCTTTTTAAAAAAAATGCATTTGTCAAAATCCGAAATAGCTCTTTGCTTAAAAAAAAAAAAAAAAGGTTCCTGACCCCTGGTCTACTACCTATGGCTATTTAACTAATTAGTTGCATTACTCTTAATGTTAACAGGAATGACTACAAAAACATGGTAATTGTAAAATCTACAGTATTTAATTGTGTTTTTACTATTTACCCCTCTCAACAGCTCGGACCTGTGGCTCTAATCTGCGGGGTCCAAAAGGTATTATCACCTCTCCGAATTATCCTGTCCAGTACGAGAATAACGCACACTGTGTGTGGGTCATAACAGCGGTGGATCCAGAGAAGGTAGGTTTATAATATACATTTAAATTGTTTCCTTACACTGTAAAAATATATACGTAAATTAGTCATTTTCTGGATTTTCTGATTCCTATTTAGATTTTTTGAGATTTTTCCACATTTATTTTTGCTTTTGAATTGCATTCTGGGACCTTGATCTTTTTTTTTTTTTTGGATTTTTCAATTTTTTTACCCTAAAAAGCTTGAAGAAGTTACTTTTAATAATATTTTTATTAGTTTATATTTGATAATTTTTCTGTCTTGGTGTTGCATATTATGCTACAAAAGCCTTATAGCTATCTGCCGGTACATTTTCTGTTATTTTACAGACATATTTCTCTAAATACTACTAAAATGTCAATAAAAGTCAGTTTGTTAAACTGTAAAGTTGAATTTTTTAACATCAACAGTCGACAGTGCAGAGATCAAGGTCCCATAAAGCAATTCACAACCGTAAATAAACAGAAAACAACTGTGAATAGGCTGAATCCATATCAAAAAAGAACACAATAGACTGATTTCAGGCGGTCGCCATTTTAAAAGCGAACTCGAGACTGCTGCGGGAAGAAACCCGGAAGTATCGCCTGAGTCACACAGAAACGTTGTGTACCTGGCTGTATCTCTTATCAGCGTAGATAAAGTTAAATGAATTTATTGTTTTACTGCCTTCCGAGTGACCCAAAGGTCGATTTTGAATGGATTGTGAAAATAAAAAGGGATATCACACCCCAATTTCAGCTTAGTTAAGGGAAATGGCACTAGTTACAGTAGCCAGCATTATCTTTACCAAACGTACGATTTAGATGCCATTTATCAAACTCAAGTGCATGAACTGATTCTTTCACTATATTAGACGATACAGATGATTTAGTCAATTGCTAAATTTCAGTACTAAATTAATAAATATTATTTATATTATATTATAGTATATTTCTATAGTATATATATTTATATATTATATTTATAGTATATATAAAATTTAAACACTGTGGAACACGTTCTTAAAAACCGATCGTTTGCCATTGTGTTCACCAGTGCTCAACAGAAATGACTATGATTGGCCGTAAAGGTCATCAGTTCACTGGACCTCACCGAAGTTTACCGAGTGCAAACACAGATGACCGATCCGCTACAGTGGCCAGGAAGTGCAAAGCAACATAACAAAGTGTGAAATACTTTTACCTATGAAACGTATTTACGTTAAAAACGACTTTACCAAGGATTAAACAAATTTACATTTTAGAAAAATAATAATAATAAGACACAAAACACTTTTTACCAGTCCCAAAACAAATGTACAATGACTTTACATAAAGAGAATGTACCACACACTGGAAGTCACACGGTAAATAGTGTTGTTGTCGGTGTTGATTGCGATATATTACGTACTGCATCAATGTGTTCAAAATTAAGAGCCACTCGTACGCTGAAATCGTGGATATGATGTCAAGTCTACACGGTGTAAACATCTGCTTGAGGACTCTTAAAAGTAAACTGAACGAAGCCGGTGTTACGGTTTAACTGATGTCGGTTTTAACTGGTGATCCTTTTCCAGATGTAAACTATACACGTTTGCAGATTAGAAGATTCGTCACTTTTCACAGCAATAAAACATGTTCATACCAAATCAATATTCTCATCACTTAATGTCACTGTCAGTGTAAACATTATTGATTTTAATATTTGTGTGGCAGAACAGTATATAACTTAAATTAATGTAAAGAAATAATTATAATTGACATGTCATCAACGGGATTCGAACCATGAGTATCAATCGACCTATCTAACTGAGCTATTCAGGACTACACAATGAGGTCGGTTTTGGTATTTTTATCAGTCAACATATGTTGTGCTTTGGTTGTGGACTCTTAGTGGGTTAATTTGTTTCCATGTACTCGTGTTCACATGTTTCTACATACTCTCATGCTGATATTTTCTCAGAATAGCTCTAAATGACAAAGCGATGATTTATCGCAGTTAGTCAACCATGACTTTTAAAGTTGGAGAGTCATGTTAACCTGTGCCTTTGGACTCGTGTTAACCTGTGCCTACAAAGTCACACACGAGTTGATATTTTACATTCTGCCTCACTTCCGATGTGTGGTACATTCCCTTTCCGTAAAGAATCTGTCATTGTAAATTTGTTTCGGGACTGGTAGTGTTTTGCGTCTTGTAATTTGTTTTTCTAAAATGTAAATTTGTTTCATTTTTGGTAAAATAGTTTTTTTTCCTATATAATCGTGTCTTATGATAGGTGAAGGTTTTTCAAAGTGTGGTTTATTTATAAAAAAGTAATTTCGAGAGGATCACGTGTTTATGATCAACACGGCTGGCACCTCATTAGCTCCGTAATCTGCCCTAATAGATGATTACGGAAGCATTAGAAATAACCAGAGTTTTCACTCCAGTTATCTTCGTCTTAAATTTGCCCCCTTTTCCACCCCTACTTCCTCCCCTTTTTTTCCGATAGGGCGACACAGTGGCACACTGTTGCCTCACAGCAAGAACACCGCTGGTCTAACCTCCTATCGGGCCGGTTGGCATTTCTGTGCAGAGTTTCCATGTTCTCCCTGTGTTCGCGTGGGTTTCCCCCGGGTTCCCCGGTTTCCTCCCACCGTCCAAAAACATAAACAATAGCTAATCGACTAAACCAAATTTTCATCCAAGACAACCTTAGTTCACACTTCTTACACGGCGACAAGCAGGGGAGTTCTCGAGACCTACCTGAGCTCGAACTCCACCCTTGCCCTTCTAACGGAAAGGAGGCCCGGGCTCGAGCATATTAAGAGCTCAGGGCTCTCTCCCAGGACAGCATGCCACTTTATTGATTATCAGCCAAGTGTGAACTCTTTAAATTTAAATTTGTCTCAAGCTTCATAAAAGTGTTTCCCACTTTATGTTGTTTTGCACTTCCTGGCCAATCCGCTGATGAATCGACTGATCTTGGTGGCTTGATCTTTGTTTGCACTGAACAGTGAACTGATGACCTTCACTGCCAATCACAGTCATTTCTGTTGAGCACTGGTGAATACTATGGCAAATCAGCAGCACTCAAATGTAGATATTTACATTAGATGTCGCCTACCCTGTAGTTGTCGATTGGAAGGAATGCGTCTATAGAGCCGCCATTTTTGTACAGGGTAGGGTTCCTTTGAAATGAATGCGAGACCAAGGTGCAGTGGAGGATCCAGTGCAAGAGAAATACACAAATATACATATATCTATGATCGGGAGTTTTCCCGGTGGTCATTATGCAAATATTCTTCTAAATTACGAAAATTATAATTTTACATCACTTTTCTATATTGATGGATAAGTGACAAAGAGCTAGTGTTTGTGTGCATGGAAATGTACTATCGGGGCGAGGCAGTGGCGCAGTAGGTAGTGCTGTCGCCTCACAGCAAGAAGGTTGCTGGGTTGCTGGTTCAAACCTCGGCTCAGTTGGCGTTTCTGTGTGGAGTTTGCATGTTCTCCCTGCCTTCACGTGTTTCCTCCGGGTGCTCTGGTTTCCCCCACAGTCCAAAGACATGTGGTACAGGTGAATTGGGTTGGCTAAATTGTCCATAGTGTATGAGTGTGTGTGTGTGTGTGTGTGTATGTTTCCCAGAGATGGGTTGTGGCTGGAAAAATTTCCTAAAAACTTGCTGGATAAGTTGGCAGTTCATTCCGCTGTGGCGATCACGGATTAATAAAGGGTCCAAGCCGACAAGAAAATGAATGAATGAATGAAATGTACCATCTACCCTCCCTGATTAATTTGATCTAATCCTGTCACACACATCCTGAAACACACATCCTCTCTTGCTTTCACTTCCCATTCTGACGGAAGGAGCGATTGGTTTGTGAATGAATCTCAGTTATGAACGACTGGTTCACTGAGCCAACAATATTATAAGTTTCTGGCACTGCAGGATTTCGTTGTCATATTTCATTAACATTATTGTCTTATTTATTCAACAAAACTACCATAAGCTTAGTATTTAGTGCAAGTTGAAGCCTTATGGTGAATGCAGTGAGTTATCATCAATAACGCTACTTGTTTTGCACAAAAGTTCATAACATATAAAAACGTAAAAGATGAAATCTTACACAAGAAATGTTCTGCCTTTGTGCTTTGTTGTCTTTGTTTGCTCATTGCTACATCAGTACAAAGCGTTAAAGTCCAGCATCTTTACATTGGCACACTGTCTTGACTAGTGCGGGTGAATGACACTTGTCCTGGAAGCACTGTACAAATATGGCGGCGCTATTGACGCATGCTTGGGGTCCATATGTGATATCTAGTGTAAATATCTATGCTCAAATGTTGGCGGGAAATGGATGTTTTCATATTTCAGTATTGTGACAACACTATTACAGACAACACGAAGGTGTGCTACAGAGGACTGCATTGTTTTATCACTTACCTGGTAACATAGGCTAAAACAGGGAAGCCCCCATGATGTTTACCTGGTGCCATAAACTGAAGCGTAGGAGGACACTTGATTATGATTTTGTTTGATGCCTAATATGATTTTAATTGTTTAAATTAAACTTAACTGAATGATTTTAAAGTGATGTTTACGCCGCATCTGCATTTTAAAATCGTGGCAACAGCTGGAGGTTTGTATTCCACATCATGTTGTTGCAATGTTTACAGTGCTGATCCTATACTTCCAGGTTTATTCCCACTCTCCTCACTTTCATATTTTAAAATGGCGGCCGGGTGAAATAAGCGTATTCCACAAAACAAGCTCATGTTCCTTTTTTTTAATCTGCCAAACCCATAGATCATGTGCTTTTAAACAGCCTCTAAGACGTCCAATTGAAAGGGAGCTCGCACAAATGTCAGGAATAATCTTAAAGATAATTTGTGAGGACATTTGCATTGCAGTCCAGAGTGTTTGCATAATTGTCAACCTCTTGCCCCGGCTGTCTCTCGCTATTACCGCGTCTCCAGAATTGATTAAGTTCAGCCACATGTCTTCAGTGCTATGGCAGTAATGATGTTAATACAATCCGACACGACCTTAACACACACCGTGAGGATGACTCATGCTTTTGTTGACAAATCAAAACCAAGCGAAAACAGTCAAAATAACATATTATAGTAAACAATAACTATCCTACTGCAAATGATGTTCATTTTTCTGTACAATGTTCAGTGTTTTAATAATTTGTGAGCTGTACAATGTTTTTAAACATTGTATAATAATAATACTAATACTACTACTACTACTACTACTACTACTAATAATATTAATTATAATAATATTTTAATCATTATCAGTTATTATTATTATTATTATTATTTTAAATTATTATTAATATTATTATTTACAATTATTATTTAAAAATTATTTACCATCATTTAATTGTATTATTATTATTATTATTATTATTATTATTATTATTATTACTATTATTAGTCATTATTATTATTATTATTATTATTATTATTTTATTTATTAAATTATGTTATTTTCTATCATTATCAGTTATTATTTTCATTATTATTATTTACTATTATTATTTTCTATTTTACTATCATTTAATTATGTTATTATCATCATCATTATTATTATTTAATTATATTATTATTATGATTATTGTTATTATTTAATTGTATTATTATTTTTACATTATTTAATTATTCAAATATATTACTATTAATAATACTGTCAATTATAATTAACATAATTTATATTTAATTAATATTTTAATTGTATTCTTTTTTATTTTCTTATTATTTTAATTGTATGTTTAAATTATTTTTATTTTATCATTATTTAATTATACTTTTTTATCATTATTAATTATTATTTAATTATATCATTATCATCATTATCATGAGTAATCATTATTATTATTATTATTTTTATTGTTATTATTATTATTATTATTATTATTATTATTATTATTATTATTGATAGTAATATTATTATTACAATGTTCTTGTTGTTGTTGTTTTTGTTGTTCTTGTTTTGGAGCCAATATTTTAATTACAAAAAAATAGGCAATTGAACATAACCTCTTGTTTAGGAGGATTTACAACATGTTGCCTTGCAGTGGTGTGTAGAATTTAGCAACAAACTGTATTTTCCAGAGCAGATGAATTTGTAAAACATTCAGAATATACAGAGCCCTAGGGGGAAAGATAAACAAAACCAAAATAGAACTGGATGCCTATAATTAATCATACAGATGACAGACTAAAATCTTAGTAGCATGCCAGTAAACTGAAAATACCTGTGGGCCAATGTGATGAACTGACTTGATTGTCATTCATGTACAGTAAAATCCTGCCCATGTCACAATCGGTGTATTATAAATCTGTCCAATAGTCTTTGTTTTGAACCTATGATGGAAAGAAGGGATTTGAATGTATCTTATGTTGTGTAGATTTGAATAGATTCAAATAAATAAGGCATGATAAGAGACATGCTTCT
This sequence comes from Danio rerio, assembly GCF_052040795.2. Classification (NCBI taxonomy): domain Eukaryota; kingdom Metazoa; phylum Chordata; class Actinopteri; order Cypriniformes; family Danionidae; genus Danio; species Danio rerio. The sequence goes on from NC_141033.1 coordinate 6,858,819, forward strand.
GACCTGGAATATGATTTATCTGGCATGACACATCATAGGATTCTGAAAAAATATTGCACACTGGAAGATTATTTTTTATTAGTATTTTTTTTTAATGATTACAGTGAAAGAGCCGCAAAACGGAGGCCCTACACCATACTAACGAATTATATGTATGTGTGTAGGGGATACTCAATGGATTGCAGTGCATTAAATACATTTAAATGCATGATGTGAAGGCAAGGAAGCGCTTAACATGAAGCATGGCAAGACATTAATTATTCCGCTTATTCTGTGGTCATTTGCCATGTTACAGACAGCTTACAACTAATTTAGCTCTTTGCAGTGCAATATTTGACTAAAATGTCATCAGTTATGACATGTTAGATCTCTTAGTATGTATTTTTAATCAATCACAGACAGACCAGAGAGCGAGAGAGATCATGTTTGTGCATGTAAATGACATGAGCATATCTTTTTTTGCAAATATTTTGAACACATTGCAAGTTGGTTGATCAAAATCGTCTCCCCGATGAAGCAGACAGTCAGTGTCCTTGAGATTATACACAGGAATGAAGGCTTCAGCGATTGTCGCTGCATAGTTACTACTGTGGGAAGTGTATTTACTTTTAAACTGTGATCTGGAGCTACCTGTGTGTTAAATGAGCAATATCACACGAGAAGCTGTGCAATATGGTTGAATATCGGCACTAGTGGGAGACGTGCGTTGTGCCTTAGTATCCCACCAGTGACGATACACAGCCATATTGCACTGCTTAAAGAGCGTTTGTACAACAGTTCAATGACATAATCGTGTATATAAAAAAGAAAATCAAATACGGAGTCTCAAAAATCCTTTTGTATAGACTTTTTTCTTGGAACGCAAAATTACCCATTATGCTTTGCGTGTATGCGCAAGGAGAATGCGAAGAACTTCCGGTCGGCAGCTGATGCGTGTAAACAGTCACATTTGGACAGCTTTGAAACGATAGTTTTAGTCTATTTTACCTGCTTTTATCCTCTTTGAACTAATACTGTTGTCCATCAGCACCATCTCATGGACTGATCATTTAAAGAAATGCGATCTAATAGGATGGAAAACAGCTGCTGTGAGGCAATTTCCCCTCGTTGTCAGACGGCATCTTCTGCAGTTTAAATGAAGACTCGTCATCGCTAAAGTCACCATTTTCTCTTTATTTCAAATACATAACCAGCCCAAACAAATGTAATTCACCAAAATGTTTGACACACACACGTAGCCTGTACTGTGCCACTGACATACTGAATTAATAACTGTGACAACGTGAAAATATAGGCTAGTGTCATTTCGAAATGACAGAAAAACACAAACCGTGGTAAAAACAACACACGAAATAAAACACAAACGGCTCGCGATTAGAATGAACAGCAAATCAGCCAGCAGACGATCAATAACAGACTTTTATTGGTCATTTTTGTAAATTGCAAGACTTTCATACCTGTTAAGTTTCATGCCAGTTGGTTTCATGCCATGGTTTGCTCTCTCTCTCTCTCTCTCTCTCTCTCTCTCTCTCTCTCTCTCTCTCTCTCTCTCTCTCTCTCTGTGTGTGTGTGTGCGTGTTAAAGAGCCGCTGAGCTGACAGGCCGGGAACGCACACACCCACTGTATTTCTGACAGCAGACACGTGAACTAGGAGAACGTTTTTTTCGTATTTCTGTATACGCGCTTGAACCACATGTGACAGATTATAACGGCTTTAACAGACACATTTCTAAGTTGTGTATCACAAAAAACACTGTTATCCATTAAAAACGTTAATGAAACCCATTTTCGGAGCGCAAATTACCAGTTGTACACACTGTGAACGGAAGTTTTTAGCATTCTACCGGAAGACGCTGGTCGCTATGGCGCCCGCCATGCAGCAGCCATGAAAAAGGTCTATAAGGAACAACTTTCTTCCGCCATTCATTCACATCTGCAGCTGATGTCAGAACGCCGTTGCTACTTTACCAATGCCACTTTAGAGCTAGTATTTGAATGATTCTCTAGCGCAGGGGGTTCCCAACCTTTTTAACTACGGGACTCACTTCTTTCTCGGATTAAATTTTTAAGGCTCACCTGTCTGGCGTTTTCTCTAAAATGTTTGTTTTAAATGCTCATTTAAACCCTTTGACATTTTTTTTTATATTTCTCAGATGATGTTTAACAGAGCAAGGAAATTTTTATAGTATGTCTGATAATATTTTTTCTTCTGGAGAAAGTCTTATTTGTTTTATTTCGGCTAGAATAAAAGCAGTTTTTAATTCCTTAAAAACCATTTTAAGGTCAAAATTATTAGCCCCTTTGATCCATGTTTTTTCAATAGTCTACGAAGCAAACCATTGTTATACAATAACTTGCCTAATTACCCTAACCTGCCTAGTTCACCTAATTAACCTAGTTAAGACTTTAAATGTCACTTTAAGCTCTATATAAGTGTTTTGAAAAATGTCTAGTCAAATATTATTTACTGTCATCATGGCAAAGATATTAGAGATGAGTTATTAAAACTATTATGTTTAAAAATGTGTTGGGAAAATTAATATTTCTAACTTCAACTATATATATATATATATATATATATATATATATACCCTGCTAAAAAATCCAGCTTAAACCAGCCTAGCTGGTTGGGTGGTTTTAGCTGGTCGACCAGGCTGGTTTTAGAGGGGTTTTGGCCACTTCCAGGCTGGTTTCCAGCCATTTCCAGCCTGGTCTTAGCTGGTCAGGCTGGAAAATGACCAGCTAAATCCAGCAAAAACCAGCTTGACCAGCCTGGTTTAAGCTGGACATAGCTGGTTTTGGCTGGGCTCCCAGCCTGCTAGGCTGGTCAAGCTGGTTTTAGCTGGTCATCTCCCAGCCTGACCAGCTAAAACCAGGCTGGAAATGGCTGGAAACCAGCCTGAAAGTGGCCAAAACCCCTCTAAAACCAGCCTGGTTGACCAGCTAAAACCAGCCAACCAGCCTAGGCTGGTTTAAGCTGGATTTTTCAGCAGGGTATATATATATATATATATATATATATATATATATATATATATATATATATATATATATATATATAATTTTTTATTTTTTTATATATATATATTTTATTGTATTCATTTTTTTTAAATAGACTAATGACAGAATCTTGATCTTTTTCTGTGTCGCATACCATATGGTCTGGAAGACTATGCTTTGGCATGGCTGGAAGGACATGTTTAACATGCTCTGACCGCCAATACACTTGAGGCTATTTATTGTTTTAGTAATAGATATCAGTCTGCTTGAAAACCAATTTTCATTTTGCCCTTGAGTAAGGCAGCTAATTGTTCCAAGCTAAATGGTTGCTCACTGCTCTAGGCACTCACACAGGCTGCATGTGTGTGTAAATCTCACTTTAGCTCCTCACTTCTTCTAATGTATGTGTGTGTGTGTGTGTGCACTATAGTATATAGGCCACTGGAACTGTTACTATACTTGACAATCTTTATTTACTTGTTCTTCTCCCTGAATAATATAAACAAATAGCTAGTCTTCTATAGTCAGTGGTTGCTCTAATATGTTATACATTTATACGTTATTTTATTTTCAGCTTAGTCCCTTTATTATTCAGGGGTCACCACAGTGGAATGAATCGCCAGCTTATCCAGCATGTTTTACGTAGTGGATGCCCTTCCAGCTACTACCCAACACTGGGAACCATATGTTATTCAGTGTTGGAGAAAGTTACTTTTAAAAGTAGTGCATTACCCCCCCCCACTCCCCCCGCCCCCCATTGCCCCTCCCAAACAGTGGATGGAAACTCTTTGATGAGTTTAAAAAACAAGAATGCATTGCAAAAATGTAAGTCTCCGGACTACTATTGTTTTAATTTCTGATCGTCTGTAGTGATGACAGACCATTTGCGAATAAATCGTTTGTTTTAACCGAATCTTCTAAGTGAACCGGTCAAACCAGTTCGTTAAATTGAATGGAGTAGTCGTGAAATGGTTTGCATCTTCAGTAAGTACTCAATTACTTACATTTTTACTTATCGGATACCCTCCCCACCCCTGCTGAATCGAAATGAACCAATATCCTGAGTTATTCAGTTACTAGAACAGTACACTGACTCATCTGCCTTGAAAAATAAGACCTGATGATGATGATGAGTGCGAGTCAACTGTCTGTTCCCTCGCACCAGGCTCTCTCAATGAGTGTGTGATTCAACCTGACCAAGGATATTTTCATTTTACTTAATATTTTGTGAAAGCTAATTAAGCAAGGTAAAAAGTACCTCATGTTACATTTTTTTAAAGTAACCGTAAATAATAAATAATAATATTTACTTTACTTTACTTGTTACTTTAAAAAAGTATTTTTATTAAGTAAGGTGCGTTGCTTATATTGCGTTACCCTCAACACGGATGTTATATATCGAAATATTGATATATTATTTTATTTATTTTTTATTTTTATTTTTTTTAAACAGGAAAAGATTAAAAGATAATCGGGCCTGACTCAGCATGAATGCTGTTTTTCAGCAGGTTCCTGCTCTGCAGAACATAAAAACAGACAAACATCTCATTCATCAACACAGTACAAACAATCACCAAACATATAAGATAAAGAAAAGCAGGCTACTATCTCAGTGGCTACAGCGATAGTTGACCATCAGATGACGAGCAATATTAATATTATTGATGTATTATAGACTTATATTTAAAGGCTAAGAGAGAGATTTCAGCCTCCGATAAAACCACATTGCTTAAAAAAAATAAATAAATAAAATAAAAATTGAATGAGTCTGTAGCTTTATGAAAACAAAAATCTATTCAAAGCCCTGATTTAAAATTGGAACAAAATCAAAATATACTTTATTTCCTTATTTACTTCAATTCCTTTATTTAGCCAGGAAGTCACATTTAGATATAGAAAATAGAAAACTAGAAAACAGTAGAAAACTAAACAAAAGTAAAACAATATGCATTTCTGAAGTGTGCTTTATATAGGTGAGTGGGGTTTACAAACCACCTGTAGAAACACTCTTAACTCTATATGTGTAACGTTTCTCTTCCGATGATACAGATCACTCAGGCGGACACAGAGAACTGCATTATGCGCTGTTTATTCTGTAACTGAAATATATCCTCGTTATGCATTTAAACAAATAATATTTATTAGTTAGCACAATTTGATTACTGCTTTAAAATGTTAGTTATGTATAGATTTAGAACAGCTCCAATGTCTAATATTGTGTTCATATTTATGATTATGTTGATTTATTTAGCATCCTGGTCTAGCGAGACATGACATTTTATTTAATTGTATGTCCACACATGTAGCGGAATGACAATAAAGCTATGTTTACAGTAATCTGGATACATTTGGAACAGCATTTTTTGCTAAAATGTGCAATTCTTTCCATCATTCACAATAAAATGAAAGAAAATGCTTTCCTTCAATACTGCGTATGCACACAAATCTTGGGAAATTTTACCTACATCTTATTCGCCTGCTGTTTATTTACTTTCCATCTCTTTGAAACATAATCGCAAAATGTCGTAACTGTTGTTTGCTTCTGCTTCTGAACAACAGCTCACAGAAAAAAAATTCCTTGTCCTTTGAGGCAATAAGAAGCATGTACAAACTGACATTCACCTTTTAAAAAGCTATCAATATGGAGGAGCAGTCAAAACATCTGTTTTACAATGTTAGCTGAATTGGACACATGACTGCTTGACATAAATAAAATACGCCACTGTTTTGACAGTTCACACTGCAACACGAAAACAGCATTTTCAAATGTATCCACTTTGGAGACATAGAGGTGCCGGAAGGCCAGTGGCGTTGTTTGAGGTTATGCGGAGTTGTTGTGGACAAGTGAAAACCGGGAGTGGGGGGTGGATTGGTATAGTGAGTACTGAGTATACTGTAACTGGGGACCCTAAACAGCGTGGGCCCTTAGAATTGTCTTAACGTTATAGTGACACCTAAACAAGAAAGCACTACATAAAAAAAATTGCATAGAAGTCTCTCAAAAAATTTTAACAATTTACATGTACACAAATCATAATTCATAATCACACTGTGAAAAAAAATTACAGGTGCCTTTTAAAACAGTATGACCTTCTCAGCACTGTGACATTGTCAGCATATGCAGTGAGTCTGACTATCACGATCCCATTACTAGATATATGGCATATTGTTGAAATGTTACTTAACTGTCGTTTCAAAGTTAGGAGTGGGTGAATAGCCATGGCATATAAAATACCTGAAAGGCAAAACCTTGTCATATGGCTTAGCCAATATGGCTTAAAATGCTGGAAAGCATCTTGTAATCAACATTGAGCATCGACACAGGGCACTATTTTTTATGTCTCCAAGGTCAGTCTTCTAATAAAGTTATCATAGCTGTCTATGACTTAACATAAGCATGTCTATTTCAAAACATATACAACTGAAGTCAGAATTATTGGCCCTTCTGAATATTTTCCCCAATTTCTGTTTAACTTTTTTCAACACATTTCTAAACCTAATAGTTTTAATGACTGATTTCTGATAACTGATTTCTTTTATCTTTGCCATGATGAAAGTACATTATATTTGACTAGACATTTTTCATGATACTTATATTCAGCTTAAAGTGACATTTAAAGGCTTAACTAGGATAATTAGGTTAACTTGGCGAGTTAGGGCAATAAGGCAAGTTATTATGCAACAGAGGTTCGTCCTGTAGACAATTAAAAAATATAATACTTAAGGTGGCTAATAATTCATTCATTAATTTTCTTATCAGCTTAGTCCCTTTATTAATCTGGGGTCGCCACAGCGGAATGAACCGCTGGAGCTTATTGACCTTATTCTAAAATGCGGAAGTGCGCCCGTTTTCGCGATTGTCTTAGAACTTCCGATTCAGTCGCCTATGGGAGAAATGACTAGGAATAATAAACGGCAGAAAACGGTCAAACTGCTTGCTCTACAAACAAATGTTTGCATGACTATACAGACCAAGTAGAATAATATAATAAGAAAATATCAAATTGCAACATCAATCAGCGTAATGAGCAGTTTTTAACGTCAAAAAATGAATGGAAGTGAATGAGACCGGAAGTCTCAAGCCAAAAAGATTCAAATGGCAGCGCCCGCTCGTCGGCGGAGAATAAGGTGAATAATATTGACCTTAAATAGTTGAATCTAGAACTCAGCTGCCCGTATCATCACCAGAACGCCATTCTTCTTCTCAAGAAAATATCTCCCACACCATTACACCACCAGCAGCAGCCTGAACAACAGCCTGTGTTGTTGTTGTTGTTGTTGTTGTCTTCGTCGTCGCCGTCGTCGCCGCCGTGTCCGCGTGATCCGCAGTGTTGTTGCGTGTACTGAAGGGCGGTAGGGGGGAGGGGGGGTGTCGCGGGGGTCATTTTGATCATTTCTATAATCTTATATTGTCCAATTTTGGTGAGCCTGTGTGAGTTGTAGCCTCAGTTTCCTGTTCTTAGCTCAAAAGATAGGCACTCAGTGTGGTCTTCTGCTGCTCTAGCTCATCCACCTCAAGGTTTAACATGTTGTGTGTTCAGAGATGCTCCTATGCATGCTTCAGTTGTAACGAATGAGTTACTGTTGCCTTTCTATCAGCTCGAACCAGCCATTCTCCTCTGACCTCTGGCATCAACAAGGCATTTGTGCACAAAAAACTGCCGCTCTCTGGAAGTTTTCTCTTTTTTGGACCGTTCACTGTAAACCCTAGAGATGGTTGTGCGTGAAAATCCCAGTAGATCAGTAGTTTCTGAAATACTCAGACCAGCCTTTTTGACTCCAACAACTATGCCACGTTCAGAGTCACTTAAATCCCCTTTCTTCCCCATTCTGATGCTCGGTTTAAACTGCAGCAGATCGTCTTGACCATGTCTACAGGACTAAATGCATTAAGCTGCTGCCATGTTATTGGCTGATTAGAAATTTGCGTTAACAAGCAGTGTACCTAATAAAGTGGCAAGTGAGTGTACTTTTATATTATTTCTTTTGTTGTTTTATTGCTCTTGTTTTTATTGTATGGTGTCCTTGAGTTGCCAGAAAGGCGCCATTAATTAAAATGTATTATTTTTGTTAGTATTACGGTAATATCAAGGCCAAATCAATCCACCAATCTGATGTTACAGTGAGAATGTGTTGGTGAGCATTATAATATCATACACGCACACACATAGCTCTGTAGGAACAATGGTTGTTACTAACTCCAAATAAATTACACACACTGAAATATATAACATTTTTTTCTCTCCCAGACAAATAAAAAGACACAATAAAACCATACAATTTAGCCGTTTCTGAAGAGCCTAGAGAGCCGTTTTCTCTGAAGCTCAGGCAGAGTCATTGAGGCGGCTGTCAGGCTTTTTTCTGTTTTGTATAAAATAAAGAAATCGATAAGCTGGTTCAGGGAACAATAGCTAAGATGTCCTGTCACTCTTTGATTGTGTTTATGTAGACCATGAGTGCTGTTTTTATCCTCCCGCTAAGTCTTCTGTTAAAAGAGAGAACAAAAAAAAAGATGAAAAAGAGAGAATGTTTACTTTTGACAGGATAATTTAAAAGCCTGTATTTTAGACTTCTCATTTAAGCTCTTGCCAAACGACTCGGTATCAGCTCTGACATTTTATATAGAATGCTTGTCAAGATCCTCTCAGCGTTGCTGAATCATTCCTTTCTTTTTAAACCCGATGCAGCCAACCTGCATGCTCTGATACATTAACAAACACAATCGTGACCGCAGAAACGGTAGCAATTTTTAAACATTCATTTGATCTCTTTGTATGTGTGAGACTGTATTGAAACCTTTTTAAAAATAAATTCATTTATATTTTGTAAGATATATCAAAGAGTATCGGTAAGGTTTGTGATGCATGCTAACTGCCTGCAACTCTTGGAATACGGCTAGAACAGTTGACAGTTTCATATAATGTTCCCGAATCCAGTATTGAAAATTTTATTTTTTTTTTTCAATAAAATTATTTATATTTTGTAAGATATATCAAAGGGTGTAATAGTTATGACACAACTGCAAATTCCAGCAAACATTTGGAATGCATCTGTAAATGTTTCATTTAAGCTTTAGAATCCAAAATCAGAATAATTAACAATTGTAAAGGACATGGTTGATTTGTAAGCAGCATAACAATTTCATATATTCATATATATATATATATATATATATATATATATATATATATATATATATATATATATATATATATATATATATATATATATATATAAATAAATGAATATATGGAATTGTTATGCTGCTTACAAATCATATGTATGTATATATATAAATAAATATATATATAAGGTGAACTGTGTGTGTATATATATATATATATATATATATATATATATATATATATATATATATATATATATATACACAGTTCACCTTATATATATATATATATATATATATATATATATATACACACACACACACACACACACACACACACACACACACACACACACACACACACACAGTTGAAGTCAGAATTATTAGCCCCCTTTTGATTTTTATTTTCTTTTTTAAATATTTCCCAAATTATTTTTAACAGAGCAATGAAATTTTCACAGTATGTCTGATAATATTTTTTCTTCTGGAGAATGTCTTACTTGTTTCATTTCGGCTAGAATGAAAGCAGTTATTAATAAAAAAAAAAAACATTTTTGTAACAAAATTATTAGCCCTTTTAAGCTATTTTTTAATCTACAGAACAAACCATCATTATACATTAACTTGCCTAATTACCCTAACCTGCCTAGTTCACCTTATTAACCTATTTAAGCCTTTTTAATGTCACTTAACCTGTATAGAAGTGTCTTGAAAAATATCTAGTAAAATATTATTTACTGTCATCATGGAAAAGATCAAATAAATCAGTTATTAGAAATAAGTTTTTAAAACTATTATGCTTAGAAATGTGCTAAAACAATCTTCACAGAACAGAACAGAAATTGGGGAAAAAAATAAACAGGGGCGCTAATAATTCAGGGGGGCTAATAATTCTGACTTCAACTATATATATATATATATATATATATATATATATATATATATATATATATATATATATATATATATATATATATATCTATCTATATATATATATATATATATATATATATATATATATATATATATATATATATATACACAACAGTTCTGTTTGATTCTTGAATCTGATAGGCTGATAGCCGTGAGGTATTTTGCCTGTAAAAGCACACTGATACTGTGTTCACACCAGGAGCGGAAGGTGCGTCTAGCGCGAGTGATTTACATGTCAAGTCAATGCAAATGCACGAATAGACATCCAGCGGCGCTTTACGCACGAATGGCGCAGAATGAATTGCGCGAATGGCGTGGTACGAATTGAGCTTTTTGTGCGTTTGACGAACTTAACGCGCGTTTCGCAAAAACATTCGCGCCGCATTAACCAATCAGTAGCTTGCTCTTGTGGGGGCGTGATTGTGACATACGCCTGTTGTTAAAGCCCCGGGGGAAATCCTCCAGCTGATACCAACAACAGTGCATCAAACTAGGCTCGGCTCAGTCAGATGAAAAGCCTCCATCATCCAGGTTAAGTTTTTGAAGGAGTTAATGAGCTCACAGAGCTGGATGCACCTCTGAAAGGATCTAGTGGACTCAGACACGGCCCTAAACGTATCGACGCTGTTTTTCAGCCTTCATAAAGCACATAAACACAGTTATTTTCTTAATAAATTCCGTGTTAGCCATTTAGCAATGAAGCTAGAGTCACAGAACAGACAGAACTTCACGCGAATCCTTATCTGAAGTAAATTTGACGTGCGAATGAAGCGGATTTGATGTGTCAATGAAGCGAGTAAACTCAAATGTTCACGCGGCATTTTATGGAATGAATAGCCCGATTTATAAGCGCGTTCTGCGGATATAACAGGTAGTTATTCTAAAGTGTTAACCATTATTTTGATGTGGGTAGTATGAATGGAATTTGAATGAAATTTAATGAATGGATTAAATAAATGATATTTTATTAAATTAAATTAAATTTGAATGGATGGAGCTCATGGTGTAAGTTTTAATGTGCTGCGTGAGCGTTAATGCTAATCTTTCTTTATGAGTTAACTGAATAATAAGATTCTTCTTCTATTTTTTCTTCTTCTTTCTTCCTTTTTCTTCCTCTTTTACTTCCTTCTTTTTAGTCTTCATCATCCTTATTCTTTTTTTCACTTCACCATCTTCTTCTTCCTTCTGCTTCTTCTTCCTTCTTCTTCCTGTTCCTCTTCTTCTTGTTGACATGCTCATCCTCTGAGTCAGAAATTGTGTGAATGGGGTCATTCTTCTTCAGGCTCTTTTGCTCTACGTTGTATGTCATGTTCTCTCCTTTATCCCTGCAGGTCATCAAGCTGGCTTTTGAAGAGTTTGATCTAGAGCGAGCGTATGATACATTGACAGTGGGTGACGGAGGGAAGATAGGTGACGCTCGAAGAGTGCTTTATGTGTGAGTAAAAACACCTCATGTTAAACCCTGAACATGCATGAGCTTCTATTTACAGATACCGCCATTCCACGTCATGTGCCATGTTATTCCTGCATGCCTCATAGAATAGCAGTTTATTATTTTCTTTCCACGATACTAGGCTTATGTACAGTGGAGGAAATACGTATTGAACACCTGATGTTTTTTAAGCTGAGAATAATATTTCTAAAGGTGCTGTTTACATGGAATTTAACTAGATTTTTTGTAAAAACCTGAACAATCCAAACATAAAAATAAAACAAAACTAAATAAAAATCTTAGTTATGTGTAATATCAATGAAATAACACAAGGAGAAAGTGCTGCACTACTGAAATGTATTCAATGCTTTACATGAAAGGCTTTTTTGGTGATGGCAGCTTAAATACGCCTCTTATTTACGAAATAAAGTCACATGCATTGCTCTGGTGTGAGTTTCTCACAGACTTCAACAGAGTGTAAAAATCTTGATGGTTCTGTGGGTCACACCAATCAAAACAGATCTTTATTTTGTATTTTCTATTGGATTCAGACCAGGGGCCTCATGTACGAAGACTTGGAAGACGTGGAAATCATACTAAAACGTAGGATTCGGCGTACACAGTGTTTCATACATCTGAATTTTTTTCTGCGTACGCACATTTACAGCTTTTGTACGCCAAATCCTACGCATATTCTTTGTACATCCGAATGAACGTGAAACAAAGCGCAACATGCACGAGCGCAAAACCCCACCCTGCCTCCTCCTCCGTATGAATATGCTAATGACTCTACTTTGGCAAAACCAAACGAAAAAGCAACGGCAAAAGCAAGCAAGAAGAGAAACTTTGAACAGAATGTGAATTGGAGGTGCTCCTTTCAGAGGTAGACCGGAGAAAACTGTGTTATTTGCAAGTTTGTCCTCCGGAATTAACAAAAAAATAAAAAATAGAGTGGGGAGAGTTTAGCTGATGCGGTTAACACAGTTGGGTCTGAACATCGCCCTGTGTGGATTTAAAAAAGAGATAGTGAGATGTATAGGTGCAAAATGATATGATACCCCTAACAGTCGAGTGGCGCAGCTAGTACAACGCATATCATCATGTTTTGACATGTTCGAGCATGAACTTGGTTCGAATCCAGCATCTGCTGAATTCATTCTCCCCCCCCGCTACATATCAGATTTTGACAACTACTTATCACGAAGAAGACAAGTAGGAATCATTAATAAGTCTGTGCATCATATTTTATTTGCACATTTATTGAATGAAAATGTTTTTGATTCGCATATGCAAGTTCATCTTCAGATGGTGCCTTTTATAGCAATGTGCGTGCAGTCGATCGCTCCCATTACATTGGGAAAACAGGCGACCGCTGCAAATTGCGCTTTAATGTTTGGCTGGTCAACTGTGTGGTATGGAATTCTTATATTCCTGCTAGATGAACCCGTCTCATACAGCTGCCATTGCAAGACTCAAAGACACTTTGTTGTGCAATTTAAAACAACTGCCTCTAGGAGTCGCCAATGGAAATAAAACAGGCACCCACAAAAAATGTGCATACGCCAGCCATTAAGCTGGCATGGAGCTGCGCACATTCCCAAGTTCATTTTATTGTTAGTAAATCCAAATGTGAGCCATTCTGAGCTTGAAACCTGATGTACGCAGCATTGATACATGAGGCCCCAAGTGATTGGCTGGGCCATTCTGCTGCTTGATTTTCTTTGTCTGAACTCATTTAAGAGTTTCCTTGGCTTAATAAGGATTTTTTTTCTTCTCTCAGCTTCAGGCATTCCAGTTCTGCAGACAATTTTTTTCTTTCAGTTGGTACAACTTAAAAAGTTTTGTCGCAGAGTAGTTTAACTCTCCAAAAAAATAAAAAAACTTATAATCTTATGTTAACCCAACTAAATGTTTGTGTGTGTGTGTCCAAATTTTGATAACGTCAAAGCTTTACCTCAGTATCTGATATTAATAATAATATAAATAATAATAATAATAAAAATGATGATGTAAGGCTCAAATAGCGTCTCCAAACTGTTGGCTTGTGCCTAAACCATTCAGAAACTGAATACTGTATACGACCTTAGGTTTACGGTCACCTGTTTGTCTTAATTTTATAAGAGATCTGCGCGGGACGCTCTCTCTCATTCATTTGCACACACGCACACACACACACACACACACACACACACACACACACACACACAGAGAGAGAGAGAGACAGAACCAAGCCACGCACAGCATTACATTTCTCTCTCATTCACACACACACACACACACACACACAGAGAGAGATAGAGAGAACCAAGCCACGCACAGCACCACATTTCTCTCTCATTCACACACACACACACACACACACACACACTCAAACACACACACGCATGCACGCACGCACACACACACACACACACACACACACACACACACACACACACACACACACACACACACACACACAGACAGAACCAAGCCACGCACAGCAGCACATTTCTCTCTCATTCACACACACACACACACACACACACGCACGCACGCACGCACGCATGCACGAACGCACACACACACACACACACACACACACACACACACACACACACACACACACACACACACACACACACACACAGAACCAAGCCACGCACAGCAGCATATTTCTCTCTTATTCACACACACACACACACACACACACACACACACACACACACACACACACACACACACAGAGAGAGAAAGAACCAAGCCACGCACAGCACCACATTTCTCTCTCATTCACACACACACACACACACACTCAAACACACACACGCACGCAAGCACACACACACACACACACACAGAGAGACAGAACCAAGCCACGCACAGCACCACATTTCTCCACATTTCTCTCTCATTCACACACACACACACACACTCACACACACACACACACACACACACGCAAGCACGCACGCACGCACACACGCACACACACACACACACACACACACACACACAAACACACACACACGCACACACACACACATACATACACACACACACACACACACACACACACATCTTCATCATCCTGCTAATGTGGATGTTGGACTGAAGCAGCTAATGCTAATTTACAATGTTGTGCTTTCATTGCCTTTCTACACCTTCCTTTCTTCATGTGTTCAATACTTTCTCCCTGCATCATTTCATTTTATTACACATAACCTAGTTTTTAAACGAATTAGTGTCATAAATAGCTTTTTTTGATTGTTACCAACATCCTGTGGAAATTTTAGTCAACAACACCTCTAGAAATATGTTTTCTGAGATAAATGGTGATGTGTTCAATGCTTATTTCCCCCACTGTATAAGCGTATAATCACGGCTCCATATGAATACAAAAATAATAATAATCATTTATTTTCGTGCCTCCATTCCAGTCTCACGGGATCCAGCGTCCCTGATTTGATTGTGAGTATGAGCAACCAGATGTGGCTCCATCTGCAGTCTGACGACACAATCGGATCGCAAGGTTTCAAGGCCGTATATGAAGGTATATAAATGTAATGTTGCAAACTTTAAGAAAGCACACACATAAGCTGGTTTTCTTTTTGGGGTCATTTCCACCCACTATATAAGAGTGATGAAACAGGACTGTAAATGGTCACCCTTTCCTGTATTATTGCAGAAATGTCTATATTATTGCTTTCCCTTTTTTTTCTACAGTGAAAACGTGTGACTTGGTGACTACCGCATGTTAAAGCGTGACAGTTTCTAAACGGCATGCACTGTATCAAAGCTTGTATTAAAGACATGTTTGAAAGCTTGCGTGAAATTTTATACCTGCCGTTCACCCTGTAGGAGAATACAGATATAGACATACAGATATATAGATAATATCTTAAAACAAATAGAGTCATGTACAGTTGAAGTCAGAATTATTAGCCCCCCTGTATTTGTGTTTTACCAATTTCAGTTTAACCGAAAGAAGATTTTTTTTCAACTCAGATCCAAACACAATAGTTTTAATAACTCATTTATAATAACTAAATTATTTTATCCTTGCCATTATGATAGTACATAATATTCGACTAGATATTTTTCAAGATACTAGTAATAAGCTTAAATTAACATTTAAATGCTTAATTAGGTTAGTTAGGCAGGTAGGGTAATTAGGCAAGTCATTTGTTCAACCCAGGCTCATTCTGAAAATGTAGTCCAGCGGATGTTTCTGGAGACCGCGAAATACGTCCCGGGAGGTACGTATTTTATGCAGTTTTTGTTTTCGCGAATCCGCGAGAGGCCACCGTGCGCGCTTTTTCGTATCACGAACGTCTCTCGTGAGTGCCGTTCGCGCCCGCGCTGTTCTCGCGTCAACCCACCAGAGGCCGCTGTCTGACTGAGCGAATGATTGACTGCGCAACCGGCCAATCGGCTGACCCACCCTCCTCCTCCCCTAAACCCAACCAGTTTTTACCGATTGACCCGCCCGCCCGCTCACTTCCCTAAACCCGAGCAACAATTTAGAAATGCCGTCTAGAAAAAAAAAAACCCTCGTCTGTTTTTCGGATTTCACCACGTTCTCACCCTGTTATGAACTCGTTCGCTTTATTTTTTTGGATTCTGTTATTGTCTTACCTGGTTTCTGGAACCGCTCTTCCCCGGACTCGAACCCGGACACCTTTGTCAACTCCTCCTCTCTGCATCTAAAGTCTGCCGACGCACACGATGAGCTGACCGGACAAACTGACTGCAGCGGGAAAGCCCTCCACACTGAGGTAAGCGGTCAGCCGGCAAGCGCGAAAGGGAATGGCGTCACACCGCCCCGTAGCATTCGCTTAAAAAAATTAAATGCAGCCATACGTACCTCCCGGGACGTATTTCGTGGTCTCCAGAAACGTCCGCTGGACTACGTTTTTAGAATGAGCCTGGGTTGCATTTGTTCTGTAGATTAGGGCTTCCCAAACTTTTCAGCCCACGACCCCCAAAATAACAAACGTAACACGAGCTAACTGGACAAACTGCTTGCGGTGGAAAAGCCAAAGTCCGTGTGGAGGCTTGCCCAGCCGGCGAATGCGAATAGGAGCGGTGTCACACGGCCCCGTAGCGTTCGCTTGAAAAAAGGAAATGCGGTCATATGTACCTCCGGCCACGTAAATCCCGGCCCCCAGAAACGTTCGTGGGGCAACGTTTTCAGAATAAGCTTGGGTTGTTTTGTTGGGCTAGGTACCCTTTAGAAAGGGTACCCATAAAGTGGTATGGTGCAGTTCACTTTTTGCTACCTTTTCACAATGGAAACAGGCATAAAAGTCCCGACTCGTACCGTACCGTACCACTCAGTGGAAACAGGCCATAATAAACTGATAAAAACAGCCTTTTCATAGGCTATCAAATGATGTGATCAAACGTTACAGCATTTATGTACATTTTATTACATTTATTACATTTTATTTACACTATTTACATATTTGACACCCTGTTCTTTAAAAATATCTTTTTTTTATTTTTTATGAGCTGATAGAAATATTTTTTTTGTTTGAATATATATATATATTTGTTTAGTTTCTCTCAGTTTAAGGCCATATCCCTCCCATCCCCAGTGTATGTTGTTTAATACCTTGAAATAGAGACTTTCTGTGGCCGCTCTTCACTCTGAACTGTAACCTCACAATTGAGCAATTCTCACTGTCTGTATAGCCCGGCACAATGACACAAACCCAATTAACTTTGAGTAAACCCAATTTCACACTTGTGCTTCTAGTCACGTTGTCATGTTTGACAACATTTCCACCAGGACCCAACGGTGGGACACTTTGTTTGAGGCCGTGTAGATGTCAAACTCAAATTCATTATTTCATACAGTCATTTAAAAGTTTTTTTTTTTTTTAGACTGGCAAAGGATTGTTTCTCCCACAACACAAATGATGAATTTCCACAGAAACCGCTGTCAATGACTGTGAGCTTTATTGGACAGACCAAAGACTCATTTCATAGTGAATTATTAAAAAGCAAACCTCTAAAGAGGTAAATGAATACACTGTAAAACCTGATAAGTTGAGATAACACAAACTGTTTGAGGAAACCGATTATGACAAACTGTTCAAGTTTTGAAACAAAATGGTTTAAGTACTGTAAATTAATGTATATACATAAGTTCATTTGTCAACTGTAAATATATATATATATATGTATATGTATATATACATATATATGTATGTATGTATGTATGTATATATATATATATATATATATATATATATATATATATATATATATATATATATATATATATATATATATATATATGTATGTATATATTTTAAAACTATTATGCTTAGAAATGTGCTGAAACAATCTTCCCAGAACAGAACAGAAATTGGGGAAAATTATACAGGGGGGCTAATAATTCTGACTTCAACTGTATGTATATATATATATATATATATATATATATATATATATATATATATATATATATATATATATATATATATATATATATATATATATATATATATATATATATATATATATATACACACACACACACACACACACACACACACACACACACACATATATATATATATATATATATATATATATATATATATATATATATATATATATATAAATATATATACATACAGTTGAAGTCAGAATTATTAGCCCCCCTGTTTATAATTTTCCCCAATTTCTGTTCTGTTCTGGAAAGATTGTTTCAGCACATTTCTAAGCATAATAGTTTTAAAAACCTATTTCTAATAACTGATTTATTTTATCTTTGTCATGATGACAGTAAATAACATTTTACTAGATATTTTTCAAGACGCTTCTATACAGCTTAAAGTGACATTTAAAGGCTTAACTAGGTTAATAAGGTGAACTAGGTAGGTTAGAGTAATTAGTCAAGTTATTGTATAATGATGGTTTGTTCTGTAGATTATCGAAAAAAAAAAAATTGCTTAAAGGGGCTAATAATTTTGTCCCAAAAATGTTTTTTTTTTAAATTAATAACTGTTTTTATTCTAGCCAAAATAAAACAAATAAGACTTTCTCCAGAACAAAAAATATTATCAGACATAGTGTGAAAATTTCATTGCTCTGTTAAAAATCATTTGGGAAATATTTAAAAAAGAAAATCAAATCAAAAGGGGGCTAATAATTCTGACTTCAACTGTATATGTATGTATGTATGTATGTATACAGTTGAAGTCGGAATTATTAGCCCCCCTTTGATTTTTCTTTTCTAAATATTTCCCAATTTATGTTTAACAGGGCAATTAATTTTTCATAGCATGTCTGATAATATTTTTTGTCCTGGAGAAAATCTTATTTGTTTTATTTCGGCTAGAATAAAAGCAGCTATTCATTTTTTAAATGCCATTTTAAGGACAAAATTATTAGCCCCTTTAAGCTATTTTTTTTCCCGATAGTCTTCAGAACAAACCATCATTATACATTAACTTGCCTAATTACCCTATACTGCAACCTAATTAACTTAGTTGAGCCTTTAAATGTCACTTTAAACTGTGTAGAAGTGTCTTGAAAAATATCTGGTAAAATATAATTTACTGTCTTAATGGCAAAGATAAAAGAAATTAATTATTAGAGATGAGTTATTAAAACTATTATGTTTAGAAATGTGTTGTGAAAATTTTTTCTCCATTAAACAGAAATTGGGGGAAAAAATTAAAAGGGGGCTAATATTTCAGGGGGGCTGATAGTTCTGACTTCAACTATATATATATATAGTTGATGTCATATACACATATTATTTGTGTTTATATCATCAATCATTTAGAGCAGAGGAGGGGGGTTTGTGGCCCCCACCTTAGTTTGAAAGTTTACTGTCAGTGCGACCTGCAAGTTAGTTTGTATGGCACAGTGTTGTGTGTAAAGCTAAACGAACCTACCAATCATGGTGGAGTATATGGCTCTCGGGGGCGGGACATTGGCTGGACTTAATGCGACAGAGAAACTTTTCTAAGTGAAAGTAACAGAAGCGTTGCCATGCAGTGTTTTATCTCATTCCTAGCTGGATGCCTCTTTTCTATTGGGCACAAAAAAAAAAAAAAAATACACAACAACAACTAATAAGTTAACTGAATTCCTTCATGTTGTCCCAACAATAATCGATTGTGTGGAACACAGCATGTTTTACAGCACAAAGTTGGTGAAGAGGCAAACTACTTACCAATGATAGCTAGGTTTTAAGGCATGAATGACATGTTTTGATTAACTACATTTTGGAAACATGCAATAGTGTTCTGAAGTTCCAACAAGCAGTTGTGACATTTGCACTTAAAGCTTAGAGAATGTTAACACTGTTGTAACATTGTAACATTTGAAATTGTAACATTTCATGTTTTAGCTATTGTTGCAAGTGTCTAAAGAACATGATGACTTTATAAACAAACAACAAACATTATTTTTGAGTGTGTTAAAACAGTAGCATAAATTGATTTGTTGACTTTTTTTTTGCAAGGGGATTTATTTTCTTAAAATGTTTTTGTTAATAACATTTTTATTGAACTTTCAAATTGCATAAATCACTTTGCTTGAGGGAATCAAATTAAGAAATAAATAATTTTTTATTTTTAGGGACTTTCAGAATCAAAATCATTTCTTTGTCCCTTAATTTGCCTGTTTCGTCTATGTTTACTCTTGTGTATATTGAGCTTATGCGGCTATGTTAGGGGTGCTTCGATTGATCGGCTACAATTGTAATTAGGCAATAATTGCTTGTAAATACACAATCTGTGATGTCTCAATTTGCCGATCTTGTAGAACCGATCACATGCTGACACCAGAAGACGCATGCCTGCTGTCAAATCAAAACAGGCTTGCTGCTCTGCCATCTCATTTTCTATCTGGCTCGGGTAAAATAACAATAATATTTAATTACATGGTGAAGTAATGCATCTTTATTAAATAACTCTTGACAAGTCTTGTGTTAACAGCGAAAGCAATTCAGTCTGCAAACATTCGATGATCTCGTTCAAGTCTTTTCTGATTTTCTTTCCTGGAAGAAGCACATTCTCCTCAGTAACGTTTTGTGTTGCCAGATTTTGCTAGAAAAGTACACTGGTACAGTATTCTTGCTTTAATCAATACATTTATTTGACAGCTTTATAATATATGTAAAACACACACAAATATTACAATCCCAATACCAAAATGAAATGAATTGTCTTTAACTTATATTGCAGCCATACAAATCCTAATGTGCTTATATTTACAGAATACAATTTATTTGCTCACTGAAATCTTTGGAAATTTATTATTTTCATTTGTATCAATTAAATAATGGTTAAAAAGAATAAGCAGATCACAAATTGTGATTTTATTTATTTATTTATTTATTTATTTATTTATTTATTTATTTATTTATGTTTCTTTATATTTATATATGTATTTATTTATTTATTCATATATTTATTAATATATATTTATATTTATTTATGTATTTAATTTGTTTTGTTTTTGTTGAAAGCAAAATAACAAATTTTGAAGAATGTTAGAAACCTGTAACCATTGACAATTATGGTAGGGGAAAAACAAACAAACCTGTAAGTCAATGGTTGCAGGTTTCCAACATTCTTCAATATATCTCCTTCTGTGTACAACATTTTGGATTGTAATGGCAGAATTTTCATTTTTTGGTGAACTCTCCTTTTAATCTAATGAACATTTTTATTTGTATTTATATA